>NW_015554054.1:254847-269190 GCF_001515605.1 Sinocyclocheilus anshuiensis
ACACATTTATTTTTTAATCCATTTTCAAATGATTTCAAATTTCTTAAATATTAAATAAAATTATATCTGTTTTATATCGGCCATCAGCCACCCTGCTTTCCAAGATATCGGCATCGGCTGTCAAAAAACCCATATCGGTCGACCACTAACTAAAACTAAAACAACGGAAAAACCCTTAAGATAACATGTAGAAAGAAAAAAATCATCTTAAGCGTGCAGAATAACATAAGTGGACTTTGAATTAATTGAATTAATTAATCAGATTATTATTTTGTTAAATTTAACCATTTTAAACCAATTTAAAGTTGTCTATTCTTTGTATTTGATTGAAAAGTGATGTGTTGACGTTTTTATTTTTAAACTGTACCATTCAAAGAAATGAACACTTATTTAGCAAGAATGCATTAGATTAATTCAAACTAACAGTACTATGACAAAAAGATTTCTATTTCAAATAAATGCTGTTCTTTTGAACTTTCGATTCGTCGAAGAATCTTGAAAAACATAGTCTCACAAAAATATTTAGCAGCAAACATCGATAATAATAAGAACCATTATTAATAACTGAAGATCATGCGACACTGAAGACTGGAGTAATGATGCTGAAAATACAGCTCTGATCACAGAAATAAATGACAGTTTAACAGATCTTCACACAGAAAACAGCTGTTTTAAATTGTAACTTCATTGCTCTTTTGCAGGGCTGATCAGTTTGATTATGTCATGTATGGAAAGGTTTATAGGATTGAAGGAGATGAAACCTCAACAGAAGCGGCCACACGACTGTGAGTTTCATTCATTCATTCATTCTGACATTTTTTCCACTATTTCGTTTTTTCCTAAAAGCTTTTATAATTAATTTTAATTATAAAAGCTTTTAGGAAAAACTATATATATATATATATATACTCTATATATTTACATACATATAAAACGCAAACACATAAATGCATATTTGTGAATTAAATTTGAATTAATTTATTATTTTGAATTAATTTATTTTAAATCCATTTTCGATTTTATAATATAGCAATGTATTATAATACATTCTAATCTAATCACTGATTTGTGCGTATGTGTGTCTGCACAGATCTGCGTATGTGTCGTATGGAGGTCTGCTAATGCGACTTCAGGGAGATGCTAATAATCTGCATGGATTTGAAGTGGACTCCAGGGTCTATCTCCTGATGAAGAAACTGGCTTTCTGATCGTGTCTCCTGTCCTGAAGGACACTCGCTTCTGAGGACTGAGAAAACATATGCATTCTTATCATCATCATCACTTTTTTCTTCTTTTTTACCTTTGAGGCTTTCCCGTTGATGAGAAACTGGTATTGCTAATAATATCTGGAAACTGTGGCCCATGATACATTACATAAAAAAAACATATATGGTTACATATATATATTCAAACCATACGACTGCTCAGTTGATGAACTGTTTTCTCATTGCATCTAGTGCATGTGCACTACATCGGCCAAACAAATCCCTGGTGAATCACATTGTTGTTTTTTGCATGTTTATTTCCTTTTAAAGCATTTATCAGTAAATGAGAAACTGTGTTTAGTAGTAACAAGCTTTTGGAGGCATACAGTATCTTAAAGGAACACTCCACTATTTTTGAAAATAGGCTCATTTTCCAGCTCCCCTAGAGTTAAACAGTTGAGTTTTACCGTTTTCTAATCCATTCAGCCGATCTCCGGGTCTGGCTGTAGCACTTTTAGCTGTAGCTTAGCATAGATCATTGAATCTGGTTAGACCGTTAGCATCTCGCTCAAAAATGACCAAAGAGTTTCGATATTTTTCCTATTTAAAACTTGACTCTTCTGTAGTTACATCGTGTACTAAGACCGACGGAAAATGAAAAGTTGTGATTTTCTAGGCCGATATGGCTGGGAACTATACTCTCATTCCGGCGTAATAATCAAGGAACTTTGCTGCCGTACCATGGGTGCAGCAGGTGCAATGATATTACGCAGTGCCTGAAAATAGTCCCCAGCACGCTCCCTGTGCAAGCAGGTGCTCACGTTGGTTACGGTGACGGAAGTTAGCCTATTTTCAGGCGCTGCGTAATAACGTCTCAGTGGCTCAAGTCTGCAGTCAGATGAGGGGCCTGAACGTAATATTTAACCCCTGACTATCTCTATACTGTCGCATAGGAGAGAATTTCACATTATGATTCAGAGTATTGGCACTTTCCTTGAATGAGAAACAAACAGTCAGGGCCTGAAGCTCATTTTTCCTCCTGTTTTGGTAAGTGGTCGGTGAAAGATGCTTATGGAAGCTGTTTCTGCCACTGAATAAAAGACAAAAAGTACAACCGTGACTTTTTATCTCACAACTCTGACTTCTTTTATCTTGCATTTGTGAGTTTACATCTCGCAATTCAGATTTTTTCAAGTCAGTCAAAACTTTTTTCCCTCGGAATTGGACTTTATAACGTGTATGTAAATTTGCAATTGCAAGAAAAAAAAGAGTTGTGAGAAAAAAGTAATAATTACCTTTTCAGTGGCGGAAACGGGCTTCCATAGATACTTGATCATCGTTAAATATCGAAATACATTTTAAATCCCATATTTGTCATTTTCCAGCAATAAATAAACAACATGTGTAACTTTCATTGTTAAACAGAAAATATATGTCTTAAAATCAAACGAACAATATAAACTATATTTAATAAATTAAACTTTTACTTCTGTATAATTGTAACTTTTATTTTAAAGTATAACATTTATATAAAATGTACATTTCATAAATATATAATATATATAAAACAACTTTTTGTTTAATTTTTATTGCTGGAAAACAACAAGTCCGGGTTTTAAGTTGTAGTTATCGATAAACTTACATTTGCCATTCATTTATTTTATATAATGTTACGGTTTTGGATTTTGGTAAAAATCACACAGTAACATATTTCGGGTGAGTGGGTTACATTACAATTTTAGGCGTTAAAAAATAGTTTACTATATTTTTAGTACAACACATTGAATATCAGTTTAGCAGTCAAAAGTATTTAATTTTATTGTTCAACAGCTCAGTAGAAGACATCTTGTGCTTTTAAAATGTATCTTTAATGCTATGGCTATGTTTATAATATTTGAAAAATATGAAATTAAGACTGTCATCGGGTCTGCTTAGTTTAAATAGTTTTCTTGATAGTTTAGTCGAACTTTTAATTCCAAGGTAAATGCGAGCGGTGTAGCGACAGCCGGAAGTGACGCCAGACTGACGTCCCCAAGGTGCGTCGTTTACTGCGGCTGCGTCAAAATCACTGCGTTCGGATAATTTTTTTTTTTTTTTTATCAAAAAGAAGAAAATATCATTAGTGTAAAGAACCAAAAAAATAAAATGCCCGCAAGGGTCACAATAATGATGTAAAACATCACCAGCAAACTTATTCTTTAGTGTTAAAACACCTGCCGAATGTTCAGATCCATGAGAAAACCATGCATCACCTCCCCACTGTGATTTCCAGAAGTTACAGTCATTTGCAGTTGAGTGAGACTCTTGAAAGAAACAGAAATCGGTATTGTATTTCTTCCCAAAAAGAAAAATAGCTTTACGCTTCACAGAATCTCTCAAACCCCTGGCATTTAGAGAGATAACAGAAATAGAAATAATGAACAAAAAAAATGACAGAACGTGCAAAAAGAGCACAACAAGTAGCGAGAATAAACCTGAGAAATGTAGCTCAGCTGAACATACTGAAAGAACATCCTACCGTCAAGGCATGACAACTGGTTGCCGAAAGAAAGTATATTAACAAAAATATGAGCCGTAAAAATACAGAAGCATCATCCGTAGATGTGATCATAGCTGATAATCGAAAACTTAGTTCGTAGAATTCCTAAAGTTCGTCGACGATAACCTGGTCCGCAAAAGGGAGTTAAGTTTGTAAAAGAAAGTCTGACTCTTATTTTTATTTATTTATTTCTCAGCAGACGTAGGCAGATGGATCTCAATGCCATTAATGAAGGCGCGTGCACCCACGTAGTAAGCAGCTTTTCCAGCTGCGCGTGCTTCTTCTATCATAGGCCACAACCTCTTTCGTCTTTCTCGGTCTAGTGGAGTGAGGTCCTCCATCAACCGCATTCCGTTGTCCTTCAGATAAACCGAAGACTTCGCTGCCTTCCACACAGCATCCTTGATAATGCGCGAGGTAAACTGTACTATGACAGCACGAGGGACAGATTTGCTGCCAATTTGATTCTGCTTTTTCCCCAATCTATGAACTGAGTCTATAGCAAATAAGAATGTGCCCTTCCCTTCAGGACATGTTTGCGCACATATGCGGATGACTTTGATGTTCTCTTTCTCTTTTTCTGGAACCCCTCTCAGCCGAAGACTGCGCCTCGAATATCTCTCCAGCTCAGCTAAACGAGTTTCGCGTCTCAATTCGCTGCTCCCCCAGTTGCAACCGAGAAGCTAGGTGGTCAACTTTCACTTTCACATCTTTGACTTCAGCAGAGACAAAGTCCAGTCTTTTTCAAGCCCTACATTTTCATAGCGTTGTTACTCACCAACTTCTCGAGAGAACAGAGCGCTCGTTAATCAGTGATGAAATGGATGATAACATCGCGACCACATCTTCCAAAGTTTCCATTTTCCCTTTCTTAGAAGCAGGTTTAGTTGGAGTGTCGGGGAGAAGAGTCGAGCAAAGAGTATCCGGAGTATATCCAGAGTCGGGATCAGTAACAGCAGAAAGTGCGTAGTCGTGCATGTCTACAGATACGTCCATCATACTTTTCGCCCGTTTTTTACGTTTTTCAGCACTTTTTGGCATATTTACGCAACAATTACATCCTTAATAAAACACACGCCGAATGCGTAAGGTAACCAGTTCAAAGCAAACAGTTTGCTTGAGTTACAGTAGTTTTTGTCAGCAGAGCTACTAAAAGTTATCTTAACATGCCGCCATCTCGGAGCCGCCCCCTCCACTGCGTTCAGATAATGCACGTTTTGTTTTGAACAGGACTGGCATGCTGTGTGCTGCTGACGGTCTGAGTTACATTACAGCGCCGCTGGTTCAGAGTCGGACCTGTCTTTAATAACCCGGCGACATTAGTGCTGAAAGTACGCGTGTGCAGTGTGCAGTATGCAGTATGCAGTATGCAGTGCGGTAGAGAGCACTGACAGCGCTGCAGTAATTGGTGGCAGTGTCCTGGTCATTACGTGCTGCGGGCCGCGATAAAATGGGTCCAAATCGCTGTGAAAAGTTATAAAGATTTATAAAGAGAGAAAAATGGACTATAGACGCAAAAGGAGACTGACGTTCTTCACTATAGGACTGATCTTCTTACTGAGCGGCATTGAGTACGGTAAGCTGAGTATGGTAACGTTACTGCTGTCCGGGGCACAACAGCTTACATTTCTACATTACACTTTGGGCTTGTATATATATATATATATATATATATAAAGCAGTATGACATCACATTACCATTGTACACATCAAAATATTACTGCGGTACCATGTCAAAAAAATAAATCATAGTGCTTTTTTGTTATATGTGTATTAGGCCTATAATTGGTATTATTATCTATTAATATTATTATTATTATATGTGTATTATTATTATCTATTAATAATCATCTATTCATATAAAATAATAATAGAATAGCCTATAAAATAATAATGTTGCTGGATGTTTCAGTAGTGCAGGAAAATTATTAATTATTAATTATTTCATTAGAAGTTGGATTTATTGGAACTAGAATTTGAATTCAATTTGCAACACACTCAAAATGTTGAATTGGCATTTTAATAGATTTGAATTTAAATCGATTTTGATTTTATTGAATTTGAATTGAATTCAAATTGATCTGAATTTAAATGGAATTGGAACTGATTTGAATGTGGATTGATCTGAATAATCGGATCAATTGATCTGAATAATGAATTTGGATTTTATTTGGAAATTAAGAGTGAATTTGCCACAAGCTCCACAAAATGTTGCATTGGAATTTGATTTGAACTCAAATTGAAATCGAAACAACCCCACACACTACAGCATGTTGAACTAGAATTTGAATGGATGTGAATTACAATTACCATGATACAAAACAATTATCATTCATTTAACATACGATTAACATATACAACAAGTTACTGGTTCTCTAAAACAGCATGATATTACTATGGTACACAATACACATCAAAATATTAATATTACTATGTCATTCATTCATTCATAGATAGATAGATAGGTATTAGTGTATTATTTTATTTGGATTCCATTTGAGTGTATAAATATATAAATAATAATGGATTATAAAATAATAATGTTGCTAGATTTTTCAGTAGCCAGGATCATTCTCAATGGATTCTCAGTTCTCAAGGAGACTGTGTCACATTCATCACAAACGTATAACGTGATGTTGCTAGTAGCAGTGATTGAATTGTTACTTGTTTCTAATAAAACTTACCCTATAAATCAGACATTTTCCGACATGCCTGTCTCAGAATCGCTCTTTGTGTTCAGAGATTCTTCAGATTTTTCAGAGCCCTAAGTCACAGAGTTTCTCTCGTAATAAACTGCCATTAGTTACTAATCTAGCTATCAAGATAATAGTTCAAATACCAGATCAGATGTGCCCGTAATGTAAGGAACATTGCTGTCACCTAATGAATGTCTGTTTTCATTTCAGCTGTGATTTTGCCCACAATATGGAGGTATCTGCAGACGTTAAATGCAGCACCGTACTTTCTTGGTCTCAGCTTATCAGCGTTCAGCTTCAGCGGGCTTCTCGCTGGTCCTTTGTTTGGCCTCTGGTCAGATCGCGCACTCTCCACCAAGAAAATCATCCTGTTCGCCAGTGTTTTTGAGATTGTTGGTAAGTTTGCACTTAAAGGAATAGTTCACCCAAAAATGAACATTTGCTGACAATGTGCTCACCCTCAGGCCATCCGAGATGTAGATGAGTTTGTTTCTTCATCAGATTTGGAGAAATGTAGCATTGCATCAGTGTCTCAGCAGTGGATGCTCTGCAGTGAATGGGTGCCGTCAGAATGAGAGTCCAAACAGCTGATAAAAACATCACAATAATCCACACCACTCCAGTCCATCAGTTAATGTCTTGTGAAGACAAAAGCTGCGTGTTTGTAAGAAACACATCCATCATTAAGATGCTTTAATCTGTTAATTCTGTCCATAAATTCATAATCCATAATAACGCTTCCTCCAGTGAAAAAGTCCATCTCCTGTTGTCTCTCACATCAAAATCCACCCACATATTTGCTTAGAGCTGTTTTGGCTTGTAAACAATTATGGATAGAGGACTCATATTTTAGCCAGACGCAGTGGTTTAAAGATAAAACGTCTTAATGATGGATGTGTTTCTTACAAACACGCAGCTTTTGTCTTCTCAAGTCATTAACTGCTGGACTGGAGTGCTGTGGATTACTTGTGGATTATTGTGATGTTTTTATCAGCTGTTTGGACTCTCATTCTGACGGCACCCATTCACTGCAGAGCATCCATTGCTGATACACTGATGCAATGCTACATTTCTACAAACCTGATGAAGAAACAAACAACATCAACATCTTGGATGGCCTGAGGATGAGCACATTTACAGCAATTTCACCATTTTTGGATGAACAGCTCCTATAATGAAGGCTACGCTTGCAGTGTTGGCGGCTTGTGGGTAACATCTCTTTCTGTCTGTTTTTAGGTAATTTCATGTATTTTATGGGATACTCCAAATGGTTATTGCTCTGCAGTCGTCTAGTTGCAGGTGAAGTTTCAGTCTAATTCTTTAAGGTTATGTCTGTTTGAATGCTTTAGTGATTTAACCAGTTTCTAATGCTCTAGGTATTGGCACTGGTGCTGGATCATCTATCTTCAGCTTCTTGACTAGAAATACAGCCTCTGAGGACCGTTCGACTGTTTTCGCTGCGGTTATGGCCTGCCGTCAAGCTGGGCTTCTGATTGGTCAGTGAAAATAAATTAGTAGACCATACAAGGAAATTAGGATTTGTGCAACAAAATATTTTAATTCCTGTTTATATTCAGCAGGTGTTCTACCGAACATATAGTTTGATTAATTATATGTAATAAATTATTTATAACAATTAAATCATTATATATTTATTAATTATAATTATAATTATATATATATATTTCTGGTTCTCGTAATGACATCAGTTTCTGTATTTAATTTAGAGGTGTTTTTCTTTTGTTTTTTTGTATATTTTTTTTTGTGTGTTGTCTTCTAGGTCCTGCATTCAATATCTTTCTCAGACTCTGTAACTTCCAGATCGGACCTTTCACAGTGAACAAATACACTTCCCCGGGGGTAAGATCCTGAAGATTTCCAGTTGACATTGTGTGAGGCATCTTGACGTTTGCAAATGTGCAATAAACAAATGTATTTATGTGTTTCAGCTCTTCATGTGCCTGCTGTGGATCCTCCTTCAGTTTATAGTCCTGTTCATGTACTGGGACTTCACTCCTCAAGACGAAAGGTGTCAGAGGAACGGAGTGGAGCGGGGGGAAGAAGAGGAGGGCGAGGAGGGCAAACCTTTGGTTGGGCCCAATGAGCTCACTGGCTCATACGGGACGGTCACCAGCGTCCAGTCCAGGACCTCTTCAGTGGCCAACGGTGATGTGACTCATGTTTCCCCTCCGCCTTCACCTCCACCTGAGGACCTCAGCTCCAGTCCCTTCAAGAACTTCAGTGCTAGCAGAGGTGAGAACCAACATTTACACAAAGGAGAACTTAATGATCCTTAAAACATCACACACTACATGTTTGAATCTCACTTAATATAAATCAAATCTGGAAACCTAGTTTGACGTATTTCAGAGTTTACTGTCTGCCTACAGAACAGGTTTTTGTATGTCAAATTTCAAACTCTCTGTGGGAATCAGCTTGGCTTAAAATCCATTTTTCATTGTTTGTACTTTCAGAGTTCCTCAGAGAGGAGGTGGTTGTGCTGTTGGCTGCTCAGTTTATCACACTGTTTAATCAGACCGCTCTGGAGGTGAACACACACACACACACACACACACACACGCATGTGTTCATGTGTTGGGATTAAATTGAGTTGGCCACTCTCGCCATCAAATGTTGAACTGGATGAATTTGAATTGAATTTTGATTGGATTTGAATTGAATTTTTCCACACACTTCACAGAATGTTGAATTGGAATTTGATTGGGATATGGATTTGATTTGGAATTGAATTTGCCATACACACCACAGAGTCCGCGTGTTCCTTCTGGTCATTTGCTTTTCTACTGGCTCGCCTGCCGCGTCGCTCCTGTTGAAAATGAACTGAGCTGGCGGTTGCCGCCTTTATGGTGCAGTACAGAAGATGGATATCATTAGTTTTTTGATTTATTATTGAAAGTAGAAAAATGAGAAAACGGCTCCTTTTTTGTTTTTTTCCAAAAAACGAAAAACGAGTATTCAGCTTAAATTTTCATTTTTCGTTCATGGGTGGAAAAATGAATAAACAGCTTGAATATTCGATTTCTACACGTGGGCGGGAATTAAACGCCCCTTTCTGCTGATTGGTCAGCCGAAGATCAAACCGTGCCTTCATCAGTTCGTCCGCAGTATCACGCAGCAGAATAATAGTCCTCCACTGCTGCAGGTGTACGGATTCTTAACGCATTTATTGCAACTACATTTAATCTTTTTTCATCAAACAAACAGGCTAATGAATAGCTCGACACAACTCATACTGGGGCAGAGTCTAGACAGGGCTTTCTTCTGTGTAGATATAAATTCTATTCTTTGCTTCAGCTGGGCATGGCAGGGTATGATATGACAGCTGTCATAGCCTACCCTGCTCACCCAGTAAGTCTGTTTGTTTGTATAATTAAGAAATTTATTAATTTGTTTCAAAATAAATATTTTAAACACTAAGACAAAAGTCACTTTGGAATAAATCACAGTAGGCCTATGTATCATGATAGAAAAAGCGACTTTATAGTCTGGAAATACTTTAGGCTATAGCTAATTATTTCTTGGACCCCCTATCACTTTAAGAACCGCTGGTCTACACAGAAGAAAGACCTGTCTAGACTCTGCACAACGAGTTGTGTCGAGCTATTCATTAGTCTGTTTGATGAGAAAAATATGAAATTGATAAAATGGGTTATTAATCCGTACAACTGCAGCAGTGGAGGACTATTATTCTGCTGCATGATACTGCAGAAGAACTGATGACGGCACGGTTTGATCTTCGGCTGACCAATCAGCAGAAAGGGGCGTTTAATTCCCGCCCACATGTAGAAATCGAATATTCAAGCTGTTTATTCATTTTTCCACCCATTTTCGTTTAATTAATTTCAAATTCAATAATTGATTTGGAAAATAAAAGGTATTCATTCATATTTATAGCTGGTGGAAATCACTTGCACTACTCTATATGGCAAATAATTATTTCTTACGTGTGATATTTAGTCTTGTTGTTCCTCTAGACTATGGTGACTCCTCTGACACAGAAGTTCTTTAACTTCGGCGAGTTGGAGAACAGCATCATGTACTGTCTGTGTGGCGTCGAGGTGATCGCTGGCTTCCTGTTCGTGCGCTGGTTGAGCAAGCGTGTGGCGGAGCGAGTGGTGCTGGCTGTCGGCCTCATCCTCTGCAATATCTCCTGTGTCTGGTGCCTGATCTTCCTGGCCAATCCGCAGGGTAAGAAGAACACACAGAACTGTGGATGTTGTGCTTATCAGCTGTAAAATCCCTCACGGCTCTCAAATGATTCTTTGGTTTAGGAGGATTTGCGTGGCAGCTGGCGGAGTTCATCATTGGTGTTTTCCTTCAGGTCCTGGGCCTTCCTTTTGTGGCAGTTGCCCAGGTGTCTCTCTTCTCCAAAATTACATCAGAGAAGACACAAGGTTAGTCCTATGAACAGAGTAGCTGCTTAGTAAGTGCCTAGAAACAAGTCAGAACACTTAAGGTACGGTCACATTTACCATTGTTCAGCGACTCAATAAGAATCCAAGCGATCTGGAATTTCTCTTGAGGGTGAAAGATTTCTACATGCAAAGTTTGCAACGGGTTCAATGGGTTGGTCACATTGATGTGCTGTTCAGTTTTAGACAATTAATATTTTTTTTCGCCCAAAAAATTTTGATAATGTATGGAAGCTTGTTTCCACCACTGAATAAAAAATAAAATGACTTTTTAAAAATCTTATAATTCTTGTTTTTAATTCCTCGCAATTCTGACTCTTTTTTTTCACAATTGCGAGTTTATATCTCGCATTTCTGACTTTTTTTTTCACAAATCTGACTTTTTTCTTGCAATTCTGATATTTTTTCACAATTATGACTTTATTTCTCACAAATCTGACTTTTTTCTTGCAATTGCGAGTTTATATCTCGCATTTCTGACTTTTTTTTCACAAATCTGACTTTTTTTCTCGCAATTCTGATATTTTTTCACAATTATGACTATATCTCGCAACTCTGACTTTTTTCACAGTTGCGAGTTTATATTTAGCATTTGACTTTTTTCTCGCAATTCTGACTTTTTCCTTGCAATTGCGAGTTTATAGCTTGCAATTCTGACTTTTTTCTTGCAATTTTGACTTTTTTTCTTGCAATTCTGACTTTTCTCACAATTGCAATTTATATCTCGCAATTCTGACTTTTTTAATCTCACAATTCTGACATTTTATTACAATTTTGCCTTTTTTTTCTGATGTTTTTCTCACAATTGCAAGTTTATATCTCACAATCCTAACTTTTTCTTGAAATTTTGACTTTTTTTTTGCATTTCTGACTTTTTTCTCGTAATTGTGAGTTTATATCTCACAATCCTAACTTTTTTCTTGGAATTTTGACTTTTTTTTCTCGCAATTCTGACTTTTCTCGAAATTGCTAGTTTATATCTTGCATTTCTGACTTTTTCTCATTGTTGCGAATTTACAGTGGGTACGGAAAGTATTCAGACCCCCTTAAATTTTTCACTCTTTGTTATATTGCAGCCATTTGCTAAAATCATCTCGTAATTCTGTCTTTTCTCAGGAAAAATCGCAGTTACTGTTTTTATATTTTTTTATTCAGTGGTGGAAACAAGCTAACATAGTAGGGCTGCACGATTAATCGAAATTAAATCGCAAAGTCGATAAATCATGATTAGGCAGAAGCTGCGATTATAATGCGTATCTTTCAGTGAAGCAGGGTTCTGTGATCAGCAGTAAATCTCCATCCAAAGGCCAGAGGGCGCTCTCGCGCTTAAACTCCAAATATGCCTCGCAGAAGAAACCCAGGAAATGCCTATCGCTGCAGCCGAATAAACAGAAGATTCAATTGCTTTCATTGATTCAACGTGACTAATAAACACACGACAAGCTACGCAAACAGCTTTTATAATCGCAAAACGATTTCTTCGATTTCATAATCGCGCGATTAAATCGTCTGCGATTATGAACGCGATTTTGCGTAGCTTGTCAGTGAACTACGGCTCTGTGTAGTAAATGCTGCTCCATCTGAAAGCACGTGCTGGAGATTTACTACTAATCACAGAACTGGCTTTACTGACAAAATGTGCCTGACAATCGCATTCGATTAATCGTGCAGCTCTATTCCGACCACACCTTTGTGCAAACAACTTTTAGGTGAAGCTTTGTCAAGCAACATACAAAGTGACAAACTTTTCTAGTTTTTCTGGTTTGCTGAAGCTCAGGCCTTGTTTGGATCAAGCCTGTGTTTGTGTTCAGGGTTCAGTCAGGGGATTCGGCGCTCTGTCGGAGGACTGGGCACCATTCTTGGGCCTCTCTGGGCGGGCGGTCTGACCTTTGACCTGTACGTGATGCTGGGGCTGATGATGGGTCTGCTCGCCCTTCTCACTGTGAGTCCAGATGCACAAGTGTGCCTGTCTAGAGCAGCTAGTGCACACATAAGAGTATGAAAACACTCTGAGGTTAATGTCTAACTCCTTATGAATGATTGACAGATCATGATGGTGGTGTCGTATGAGCGGCTGGTGGAGCCTGTAACTGTAGACAATCCCACAGGAACTGAGTCTGAAGACTGACACAGGTAATCACAGAATGAATTTCAGACTGAAGCATACTTGGTGTTTGTAGTTGAAATCTAGCATACTGCTTACTGGGCAGTATACACTATTTAACAGTATACAGCTATAATATTTAAATAGCAGTATGCTACATTTTGGTCACATGACTTAATCACATTTTTCATCAAGTATCGTTCAGTTATGAACATTTTCCTAATTTTATATAAAAATGTAACTGTTCACTGTCAAATTCTGAGTCACAGTGGAAATGTAATTGTGGGATATGATATACATTTTTTAATCAAAATTAAAATCTATTTAGTAACTTAAATATCACACATCTTCTATGATGAGTATGTTTTTATTTAATGAATTCAAATTCATTTTGATATTAAAAGAATAAAATTATTGAAAACAAACCCTGATTAAGTAGTTTGGCAACATCTTTTATTATTTCTTAAGTGTTTTTTTTTTTTTGACTAAATTGATTAATTGATCATTAATATTTTTTCATGTGGCACAAACAACAAGCAGAAACATAAATACATAATTTGTAAGAATTAAAATTTTATATTGGGAAAAAAGTTTTTACCTTATAAAAATCTATTTTAAAAGTAATGATTTAAATGCATATTTTCTATGATAAACATGTTTTGAATTAATTAATTAAACTTTATTTTGATATCGAAAGAATTACATTATTGAAGAGAATCACTGATGAATTATTTTGGCAAAATCTCATTTTTTCTTAAGGAGAAAAAAAAACTGATTCATTGCTATTTACCATTTCTCCATCTGGTACAATCAGTAAGCATAAACATAAATATATACATAAATACATAATTTGTATAAGTAAAAAAAAAGATGTTTGTTAATACACACACACACACACGACAGAAGTTAGCAGGAACACCTCACAAACGCAAACACACACACACATATACTGACACAGATACAGATGCACACACACACAGACACAGACACATATATATATATATATATATATCATATAATAAATATTTGAATTAATTTAAATTTATTTAGTATGTCATTAAGTTTTCTTAAAAATTATAATAGGTTTTGTTACAACTGTATGACACTAATATGAATACAAAGAGTGTCGACTTGCTACTTGCTAGTGTTCTACACTAAATATTTTTCATTTTTTATTGTTATTTTGACATTGACCTATGTAATACTCACTATGGAAAATTTACATACTTGTGCTATAGTATGTTTAAAGACAATTAGCATAGTCAGACACATGCAATAACCAGAGATGCTGTTGTGATAGATAGACAGACAGACAGACAGACAGACAGTCAGACAGACAGACAGACAGACAGACAGACAGACAGCC
>NW_015554054.1:269343-269657 GCF_001515605.1 Sinocyclocheilus anshuiensis
ATAGATAGATAGATAGATAGATAGATAGACAGACAGACAGACAGATGGACGGACGGACAGATGGATAGATGATGTATGGATGGACGGATAGATAGATGGATGGATGGATGGATGGATGGATGGATAGATAGATAGATAGACGGACGGACGGACGATAGATAGATAGGATGGATAGATGATAGATGGATAGATAGATGGATAGATGGATAGATAGAGAGAGAGATAGATAGAGAGATAGAGAGATGGATAGATAGATAGATAGATAGATAGATAGATAGATAGATAGATAGATAGATAGAGAGATAGAAGCAGAC
>NW_015554054.1:270104-287299 GCF_001515605.1 Sinocyclocheilus anshuiensis
AGAGAGAGAGAGAGAGAGATAGATAGATAGATAGATAGATAGATAGATAGATAGATAGATAGATAGATAGATAGATAGATAGGTGGATAGATAAAAAAGATAGTGAAAATAAAAAAGTAGCTTATTATTTAACAATATTCTTTCTTTGTCTCTAGGTTTGACGTCAACTAGATTGTGACACTGTCGGTGAGCTGTTACTGAATCTTTTGACTCAATAAATCTTGAGAACTCAGTCTAGGTTTGACACACTGACAGTTAATGCAGCTCCAGCTGAAACACAATCAGTGACCAGTGGATAACATCTGGATTGACTGCAATACAAATAAACAGCAGTGAATGGAGACCACAGGAGAGGGGTAAGACCAACATAACAAGCAGAATGACAAAAGCAAACGCGAGGCTGCTGAATAAATCAGGTGAATCTCGGCTCTGTGCAGAGCTTTGATCAGGGCCAAGACTCTTGTGATAAATGGATGTTTCTACTATATTTCCTATGGAAATTCCATTAGATCAAATGTTTTAGGATTTAGAACGAAAGGCCACATCCCGAGGGAAAATCCATTCATGTGCGTTATGATGTTTTTATATTAATACAGAGATTAATGCAATGAGTTTAGAACAATATAGATTTGTTGATGATTGATTATTTGTTTTTAATGTATTAATTTCCTTTTTCTTTTCTTAAAGAAAATAAAAAATAAAAATCATATTCTAACCTCAGGCCCAAAGTACCAGGGCTGCAGATTAAATTGTGAGAAAAAATGTCAGAATTGTGAGATAAAATTCATTAAAATTAAATAAAATTAATTATTTTTTATTTTATTTGTTTATTTTATTAATTTATTATTATTATTATTATTATCATTATTATTATTTTACAATTGAGTGGCTTAATATTCTTATACATAGAATATATTTTTTTTTAATCTAAAATTGATCAAACAAGGATGACTTTTTTCCTATAACAGTTAAACTATAGAACTTGACAAAACACAAGAATATGATTTCATTTCATAAAGAACAAACTATTGTTTTTAAATGGTGAATTGTCTCAGCATGACAGGGTTGAACAGAAAGCTCTGCATGATCTAAAAATATATAAAATATTTTAGAAAAAAAAAATGTGAAAGCACAACATTTAAATTTGTTTCATATATATATATATATATATAACCTATTAAAATATAATGGTAGGGACATACACATTTACTATATTTGGATAAATAAGATAAGAAAAATAGATTGTTTTTGTAAAAATAAAATATATTTTATGTTGTTAATATTATTAAAATAATAATATTTTAATAATATCATATTACAATGATATTAATTTCTTTTGCATTGCACTATAGACTAAAGGTAAATGTGCAATGATTGAGATTATTAGTATGTTCATTGAATCACTGTAGAATACAGCTATATATAAACTGTACACTAGAGGACGACATTAACTCACATAAAACAATCCCGCAACCACTGAGAATGACTGAGAAATATTGAGGCATTCATAAATCTACAATAAACTCATTACTCCTTGATTCTCTTCTGCACTGGCTGACTTGTAAAATGATTGTATTTGTTAAAACTGCACACTGCGATCACTATATGCAACAACATATTACTCTTCAGTTAACATGGATAAGAACGAGAATATAGTCTGTGTTACTATGGTTTTTTTTTTGGTTTTTTTTTAGCAGAAATATGTTGTCCTTAATATTCGAACAACAAACAAACAAAAGTGATTTTTGTTTTAACATATTTAATGTGTCATAATTTGTGTCATGGATCTACATGCGCCAGACAATATTTGTTTAAAAACTGTATGCATTTTTACTTTAGTTTTTTAGTGCAACTATATGTATTATTATTGTTTATAAACTATATGTATTAATATTATGCTGTGTTTTAAATGTTCTGAATTTAACGTCTCAGCTTCTGATTAATGTACAGGTCAGGCTAGATTTTGTTAGATTTGTTAGACAAATTTGACATTAACTTTTCAAATGGGAGCATTCATCTAAAATTAATTTAATAATTATTGAAAAAAAAACACCTTCAGTACTCTATTGAAACATTTTCTGTTTCATACTGAAAATACTGGGATCTGTGTTCTGATGGGAATCATCCAGGTGCTTCTCCACGAAGTCTTTATTTTTGTGTGTGTGTGCAGTGTTTTCTGTTATGTTATTCTCCCATAAAGCCTATTTTTACCCCGTGTTTCTTAATAAACTGAAAAATGTTCGGTTGTTCGGAAAAATGGCCGACTACATCTGGATGATTCACTTGTGTTACATATTTTTCTGCTCTCTTAAGGATGTTTGTAGTTACAAAAATAAGAATTTTCTGATTACACAATATCAGATTTTGGTTGAAAACTATATATAGTCAGTACATAAACATGCTAAAAACTTTCATTATAAATTATATGCAAAACCTTTTAAAAAAAAATAAATAAATAACCTGATGATCATGTATCTTGTATTGCAGAATGTTAAATATTTCTTCTTCGTTTTATGTCAAAACGTTTCTTTATTTATTTATTTTTTTTTAAATCCTACATTTTCAGTTATCTCCAAGTTTAAATTGAGTTTTAATCCCAGATTTTGCTCTACATATCTAGATGAAATCTAAAGTTTCAGTGCAAATATGAGCTGTATTATTATTAGGCGTACCATTGCAAAATAGTTCTCCTAAAACATTTTAATATTAATATCCACAATTCAAATAATAATAGGTGAGCCTGGAGCACAAAAGCAGTCTTGAGTTGCTGGGGTATATTTGTAGCAATAGCCAAAAATACATTGTTTGGGTCAAAATTATCCATTTTTCTTTTATGCCAAAAATCATTAGGATATTAAGTAAAGATTATGTTCCATGAAGATATTTTGTAAATTTCCTACCGTAAATATATCAAAACGTAATTTTTGATTAGTAATATGCATTGCTAAGAACTTCATTTGAACAACTTTAAAGATGATTTTCTCAATATTTTGATTTTTTTGCACCCTCAGATTCCAGATTTTCAAATAGTTGTATCTCGACCAAATATTGTCCGATCCTAACAAACCATACATCAACGGAAAGATTATTTATTCAGCTTTCGGATGATGTATAAATCTCAATTTAAAAAAATTGACCCTTATGACTGGTTTTGTGCTCCAGGGTCACATATTATAAGGATATTTTTGTAACACATTAATTTTCATTTTCGCATGAAACTTAAGCCCAAGAAGACTTTACTGATGAATTTTAGTCTGTTATTAGCAAATTACACAGGACTCTTAACAGGCATGGAAGTATCAGAGAAATAAAATAAAATAATGCATTATATATTATAATTTTACATGAAAGATTTGTGTTTTCATCCACAAAAGTAATCAGACAGCTTTCAAAACACAGCTCCAAACACCAGGGGTCACTGTGTTTCTGTATGAAGAAACGGTCACGCGGCGCGAGCTGCTTAACGATGGGCGGAGCAAAGACACTCGTGCTCGTTAACATTCCCTGTATACAAGTGAAGCTGTTTTGAGGGCGGGGCGATCCGGTGGCCTTTCGCTGAACTCTGAATCGAGACAGAGGAGGAGCTGCTTATGAAGGAACGAAAGTGCGGCATGTTAGCAATGGCCAGGCATTTCGGTTATGTTTTAGTGAAGCGACTCGTGGCCCGCAGGAGAGGTTTGACCGCACGATGACCTGAAGACTGGGGTCAGAGGCTCAGAAAATGTCACGTCACAGCTGATGTGACAGTCTGTGGCTAGTGTTGAGCCCCCCAAAAAAACAGCCTTCATTCCCGCCAGTGTAAATCTATGAAACCAGACGCGTGAACTTCAGATGACCTTTGCTTAATTCTTTCGTAGGGACAACGAGAGTTCGTATTTGGGGTTTGTTTGGATTCGCACTTTGTTTGAGATTGGACGTTTGAGAAGAAACACTGGAGCAGTATCCGATTTTTGTTAGATCATCCGAGAACTGACCGAAGTTTGACCTCGTGTGCGAGCGACAAATTCGGCTAGATTTCGTAAGCGTCGCTAAGTGACCTCGCCATGCCATTTTGCATTTGGTTATCCACTTTATAATGTCAAAGAAACGTCACTAAGACTTTAAAAATATATTGCCGAGAGCACTGCACTATACAACACCATAAAATGCATTTTTTTTTTTTTTTTTTTGCATTTTATACAGGCACTTTATTAAATATTAAGATTATACATTGGTGTTGGAAGATGCTTTCAAGAGTTGTATATCAAGGAAGTGTCACTGCCTCAAAAAAAAGCCTTTAAATAATCCAGCGTGACATTTACTGAAGTGCGGCGGCATGAGCGATCGAGGACTGCGGCTGAATATCCTCCTCGATAATGGAGGTGTATGAAGTCCAGCCGAGGGCTTCTTGAAATCACGTATTAAGGGAACCAGAAGACGAGAGAATGTCAAGTGGTCTTAAAATTTCAGGGGGAAAAGTCATGGGTGTCATGAAGGAGTTTGGATGTAATTATGTTGAATTTAGTATTTTGCGAATTATTCACATCCTTCATAATATTTCAAAAAGTAAAAACTAAAGCACCAGATATATATTTCCTATAAAGACAAACAAATGCAATGCAATTTGCAATTTAATTTGCAATCTTAATGGATTAGTTCACCTAAACAAAGTTTTTGTCATCACTTATACTCTTCCAAATGTGTAACGTTCTTTATTCTTTAGAGGCCAAATGGAGAAATTTTGAAGGATGTACTGACACAAAAGCATCATAAAAGTATATTTAAAAGTGTTGTAAGTAGTCCAAAATGATCATAACTCATATGTTGTACAGTATAGAAGTCTTCTAAAGTGAAATGACAGATTACTTTAATTTGTAATAATTTTGAGTCATTTTAAGTCTTTTAAGTTCTTTTCTTAGTTTTTAGTTTGTAAGTTAATTCACCATAAGATGGTGAAATTGTAAAACTCAAACCTAAAACTCCTAAACCTAACCATGATTTTTATAGGATTTTTTTTTTTTTTTTTTGTAAAATCTAAATTGTACAATATCATACAATCTAGCAATTGTGTATAAATTATCGCAGTTTGTCATGAGAATGTGTAGAAAAGGATTCCAATTCAAGAAAGAATCAATCAGACCATTTGTGTGAACTGGATAAATCAAATCATTGAAAAGATCCAATTAAAAAAAAGTATTCGAATTTTGAATTTGAATAGTCATCGCAGTGGAAAAAAATAAGGACTACTAAATAATTTGATTTTTTTTTCATACAGCTTAGAAACAACGTTAGTTTTCCCTTTATGTGGCGCAATTGAGATTGTCGCAATTCAAATATCACAATATTCATTGCAATGAAAAAAACAAAAACAACTAATACATCATTGATATTAATAATATGGGATTAAATGCTATTAGTCTTTGCATTAGTGCCACAAATGTGAAAAAAAAAAAATCAGTCGTAATTTAAATGATCGCAAAAGTCATCACAATAGAAAAAAAAACCTACTAAATACATCATCAAAAATGTTCCTTTTGTGTTTCACAAAAGAAGATAATATGAGTTTGGAACGACGTTACTGTCTGCATTAGTGCCATAGATGTAAAAAATAAAAAATTCTGTCACAATTCAAATATCACAATAGTCATTGGGGGAAAAACTGACTTCTACATCATTCAGATTTTTTTTTTTTCCCTTTTGTTGTTTCGCAGAAGAAAATCACTCTGGTTTGGAACAACATTACTCTGCTTTAGTGCTGCAGATGTCAAAAAAAAAAAAGATTCTGTCACATTCAAATATCGCAATAGACATCACAAAGAAAAATGACCAAGAGATTGTTCAATTTTTATATTTAGTGTTGCACAAAATAGAATAATGCCGCACATGTAAAAAAAAAAAAAAACCCTATTCTGTCCCAATTCAAATATTGCAATAGTCATTGTAATGGGAAAATTACTTCTACATCATTCAAATTTTTTCTTTTTGTGTTTCACAGAGGAGAGAAAATCACACGGGTTTGGAACAACATTACTCTGCATTATTGCCGCAGATGTCTAATGAGACGTTACAATCTTTCAAAATGGAGCATAACCTTCTCTTGATTATGGAAAATGTCCTTAGAATAAGTCATTTGTTCTTCTCTTCTTTTGTCTCATTTAATCGGTTTAGTTTGATAGGAAAAAAAAAACAGGTTTCCAGTGACGAAATCTCCCAAGCACTTTCCCAGCAGCAGATATTCTGAACAAAAGTGTTGGGACGGCTAAATCACGCTCATTAGTCCACTCCATAAAAACCCCAAACAAAACCAGTTTTTCTGAAGAATAAACTTCTCCTGTCTCTGGTGCATTCGCTTCAGTTTAGTGTTTGTTCACCCTTGCACCGCCCTGATGGCCACTGAGGTCCGCAGGCGTCGGGATTATCGCCCCATCTGTGTCACCCGCGCAGGGCCACACTGAGCCGCCGAGTCCCCTGCTTAGCAGGAACCTGGATTGTTAACCCTGATTAACATGATGTGGCATTGAGTGGAGAAACAGTGTGAAAATCAAAAGCATGGCATGACCCACTGCCCTGCCGCTGAACCGTGAGAGAGAGAGAGCGAGAGAGACAAGAGACCAGCAAACAAGACATGTAAAAACCACAGACTAACTTGATAGTGAGTGGCTGAAAAGCTCAGTGTTCTCAGTAAATTACATGATACTTAATAAACATGTGCATATGGTTTTTATTCAATTACTCATGAATAAAAATATAAATACATACATCTAGATTTCTTTATTTTCTGAAGAAAATATTTTTCTGCCAGAGTGTTAATATGTGGTTGCCAAGTTGTTTTGAGTGGCTTGGAGTGGTTAAAAAATTTCAATGATAATGATTATTATTGTATTTATTTAGATTTAATTTGGTTAATAATTAACTTGCACTATAAAACAATTATTATTATTACATTTTATTACAATTTATAACTATTATTATTAGTATTATTATTATTATTCTCAACTCAGCTTTATTTATATAGCACCACCTGGTCAACAATTGTTGACCAAGGTGCTTTACAGAATATCAAATATCATCAACATTTAAAACCATGTACAACATAAATTACAGCACAGAATAGACCAGACACATCACAAATCAACTACAATTAAGCCAGAGAAAAAAAGATGGGTTTTGAGTTTTACTTTAAACTCATGCAGTGTAGAGGCAGTTCTAATAACAACAGGTAAACTGTTCCAGAGTTTCAGTGTGGCAACTGCAAAGAGTAGATCTCCTCTCGATTTCTGTCTAACCCGAGGAACATTTAACAGTCTCTGGTTGGATGCCCTAACAGACCTCCCGGGAATTTAAACAGATAATAAATCGCAAATATACATACAGGAGCTAACCCATTCTCAGCTTTAAAAACCAGCAACAAGATTTTAAAAACAATTCTATAACAAATTGGGAGCCAATGCAGAAATATTAGTACTGGGGTAATTTGCTCTCATTTATGCACACCAGTAAGGAGCATAGCAGCAGCATTTTGCACCATTTGGAGATGGTTAAGAGATGGTTGGTTAATACCCATATAAATGGAATTACAATAATTAAGCCTCGTTGAAATAAAAGCATGAATAACCCTTTCAAAGTCCTTAAAAGAAAGAAATTATTTTACTTTAGCAAGGACTCTGAGATGTAAAAAAATGGTTTTGACTACCGTACTAATCGGTTTGTCAAATTTGAGAGCAAATCAAATTTGCCAAAATACACACCTAAATTTGTCAGTAGTGGTGGTTTCACACATGAAGACAAATGGCCAAAATTTAAACAAGGGGAGATAGCAGCTTCTGAAGATTCGAAAACTATAAACTCAGTTTTGTCTTCATTGAGTTGAAAAAATTTTAAGGACATCCAGACCTTAACATCCGATAGACAAGCCAATAGATTTAAATGGGGTGTTTTCGGATTGTTTGACCATTTCATATGGGGTTCCGCAAGGGAGTGTATTAGGTCCTTTACTTTTTTTTATTATATATTAATGATTTAAAAATGGCCTGTTCAAATAAGCTTTTATTATATGCAGATGATGCAACAATAATTGTGTCTCATGAGAGGAAGGAAAACACTGAAAATGAATTAAGTAGAGAGATTGAAGGGGTCTCCAAATGGTTTTGCCATAATAAACTGTCTTTACATTTGGAGAAAACTGAAGTTGTGATATTATTTGGCTCGGCTGCTAAATTTAAAAAAAAAATGCTTTAGATTAGAGGTAAAGGTTGGAGATCAAATTATTACACCTAAACGAGAAGTAAAATATTTGGGTTGTGTTTTGGACAGTAATTTGACAGGAGAAAAGGTGGCTGCTTTAGCTCATTCAAAAATTTGTAATCGAATTAAATTTTTAGCAAGACAGGCGGCTTTCTTAGATACTGAAACTTTAAAAATGTTGGCTGGTGCATTAGTGCTGTCACACTTTAATTATGCTGCAGTTTTTTAGCATAGCAGTATTTCAAAGAAGAAATAAAAAAAAAAGTATTTATAAAAAACTTTTTTTTTTTTAATTGGTGATGGTGTTTAAGATATTAAAGAAAATGGTTCCAAAGTATCTGTTGGGATATTATGTATTTGTAAGAGAGGTTCACTGTCGTTCTACAAAGGCGAGTAGTAATGATATACGTATATCCTTGTAGGTTTAAGAGTGAAATGGGAAAAAATATATTTTTTTATATACTAGCTCTGTTGCTTGGAATAAATTACCTGGGTGTATTCAAGAGATACAAGTTGATAGTATTTGTTAGAAGGGAAGTAAAAAAATGGTTGTTTTCTTATTGATGTTTTGATGTTTTTGTGGCGAGTTTCTGAACTTGAACTTTTTTGTATTATGTTTTAAATTTTGTCAAATAAAACAAATAAACAAATGGAAGTAAAAAAATGGTTGTTTTCTTATTGATGTTTTGATGTTTGTGTGGCGAGTTTCTGAACTTGAACTTTTTTGTATTATGTTTTAAATTTTGTCAAATAAAACAAATAAACAAATAGAGAATTCAAACCCATGTTATTAGAACCCAGGAGGAGATAAATTTGGGTATCATCTGCGTAACAGTGGAAGGAGATTCCATGTTTCTTAAAGATTGACCCCAGGGGAAGCATATACAAGGAGAATAAAATCGGAGCGAGAATAGAGCCTTGAGGGACACCACACGTAAAAGGAGCTGCATCCAAATAGTAAATTCACCCATGCAAACAGAGAACCTTCTATTATTTAAATAGTATTGAAAACATTTAAGAGCATTTCCCTGAATGCCCACCCAGTGCTCCAAATGAGAGATCAGAACAGAGTGGTCAATGCCACACTCAAATCTAATAGCACTAACACAGCAGATTTGCCAGAATTGAGAGTCAGTAAAATATTGTTATTATTAGTATTATTATTATTGTTGTTGTTGTTTTTGTTCTTGCTGTTGTTGGTTGTCAAGGTGTTATTATGTGGCTTGGGATTTGAAGTTGTTTTTAGCATGTTGCTGGGTTTAAAATAATGCCCAAAGCAATAATAATGTTTAATATGTAATAATTTGTATTCTAATTAATTAATTTATTTGTTAATTATCTTGCCCTCTTTATGCATGTGCGCGCACACACACACACACACACACACACAGCAAAAATGTCTCCTGAAAATCAATTCTACAGGAAATGAATGAATCACTATATCAAACTGTTTAAATGATGGAAGAACTGTTCTCACATGTTGCTAGGTTTAAAAACATCTAATGTTGTTTAATTTATTTAGTAATTATTATTTTATTTTATTTAATTATTTTAATTTAATTAAATAGTTTCATTAAATAGTTACCTTGCAGGCTTGCGCTATACAATATAAAAACTGGTTCCAAGTATGTTCTGCGTTTGTGTTTAGCTATGCGGTTACTAGAGTGTTGTAATGTGGTTTCCAGGGTGTTACTTTGTGTGGTTGCTAATGTGTTATGAGCGTTGTGTGTGTGTGTGAGTTGCTATGAGGTTTTATTGTCTGCTAGATGAAAATCAAGGTATGATCACTTTGGCAATTGTCCTACTCCTCAACATGATAAACAAGTGTTTTTTTTCTTTCTTTCTTTCTGAATCACACTTATAATCAATAGTAATATTCTGATAGGAAAATGTTTCAATTTTAATCCAAACAGTGAAGAGTGAAGAACAGTCATGAGACACTGAAGAATGACACTCTACCCACAATCCCCCAAAACACAGTCCTCACAATCCACAGTCAGACACGTTTCTCGTTTGACTGAGCTGCTTTTTTCTCAAATGCGGATTCAGAGTCAGACTGCATGATTGAGACTCTAAGACTAATCAGTCTCAGGGAAACACTGGGATCTGTTGTCATCTTCATATGATTAAATTATAATTATTATTAATATTAATATTTATAATAATAATAACAACAACAATACTTTAAATGAATTTTATTAATTGTATTTTTTATTTAATAATATAAAAATATTTAAGCATTATTAAATTCATATAATTATTATTAATCACAAAATGTATTTAAAACTCCAAAATAATAATACATTTTTCATATATTTAATTTAAATATTTACTTATTTAGTTGATTTTAAATGTTAATAACTGTTAATTACCATATTGTTATTAACATGTTATTATAGTATTAAAACATAAATAGTGTTCCTTGAAATAAACTTTAACAGAAAAATTATAATAATAAAAAAAAAAACGTAAACATTTTATTTCAGCTAGTTGCCAAGGCAACATTTCTCATTTATCTTTTAACTTGATGTACTAAAATAACTACAGCTTAAATAAAAATCATAAAACAATTACTAAAATACTAAACGTTAGGAAATAACAACATGCACAACACAAAAGTTTTAACTAAAATTTAAATGAATTTAATTTAAAACAGAAAATATAATAAATAAAAACAAATTCAAAATATCTCAATGATACTAAAATAGTTAATCAGTATTATTACTATTATTGTGTTAAAATATGGTAAGTGGAAATAATAATAAGTGGTAATAATTATTATATTATTATTTTCCATTTGTAGAATTGAATTGTTCATTATTAATATAACAACAACATTATGAAACAATTTATCTATGAATGAACTGTAGCAAAGAGCAACAATGAAAACATACAGATGAAAAGACATCTAAAAAATGAAAGAGGGATATATGTGATCAGCTTGGAGAGGCAAAGTAAGCAGAAGTTTAGATTGGGGCTGTTAAAGAGCTTTGGCCGTGTCTCGAGCATGTTCCCATTACAAAGCGTTGACCCGCGAGTAAACGGCCGGGACAGAGGCAGTTAGATTTGATCAGGCTGTGCCATGTTAAATCATTCATTAAATCCAATTAGCAGAGGTGCTTTAATCGGCTCAGTGCTGGATTACATGCATTTACCACAGTAGATCTAGTTTTAAATCTAGTTAAAAAAAACACCAAAGTAAAACACTTTTAAAATTAAATATTGAACTTTGTTGTTTATGAGACAAAATGAATTAGAAATACTTAATATTCTTCAGTACTTCTAGGTCAGTGTTGACCCGCGAGTAAACGGCCGGGACAGAGGCAGTTAGATTTGATCAGGCTGTGCCATGTTAAATCATTCATTAAATCCAATTAGCAGAGGTGCTTTAATCGGCTCAGTGCTGGATTACATGCATTTACCACAGTAGATCTAGTTTTAAATCTAGTTAAAAAAAACACCAAAGTAAAACACTTTTAAAATTAAATATTGAACTTTGTTGTTTATGAGACAAAATGAATTAGAAATACTTAATATTCTTCAGTACTTCTAGGTCAGTTTTATTGTTCAAATTAAGTTTTTTTTCCCTCCCCTTTAAGTTCTCACTCATATTGTTGTGCTTATAATAAAATGTATAATAAAAAAGATTAAATTAGAAAATAAGTGGTCTTGGCTGTGTTAATAGTGCTGTAATGAATAGTGCCGTTCCCCCTGACTAGAGATGTTGTCATTTTCTGCTTCATATCAGCGGCAGAAGGATCACTCAGAGATCTGACCTACTTTCTGGTCTAATCTGTGCTGATGGAATCAAATATTCAGCAAGGACGATGCTGCAGTTGTGCGGAATCAAAAAAGTTCTGGGTGAAAGATTGAAATGAATTTGAGAAATGTTCAAGTATTTCAGTGATCTTTTTCTTTTGATCTGAGTGCTGTTAGCACATGTCGTGTGAAATGTTGAGATCAATATTTGAAATGTTAATAAATATTTGAACTGGCTGTGCTACATTTAAAGAAGCAGAACATATACATATATTCATGCGTTTAATAGTTTAAGCTACAGTTTTCTAGGTGTATTTCCATTTGTCGATTTTAATACTATGTTTTTTTTTTTTTAAAGTCATTTGTTTGAGTCATCTTTTTTCAAATTGAATTTGTACGTTTTTTTTTGTTTTTTTTTAAGTATTGACTTTTCTCACATGGTAGATAAAATTGAACACATAGAAAATACTAATAGAATAGAACAAGAAGAATTTACACACAAATAGCAAGCCATAACAATACAGAAAAATATATACATTCACAAAAGACATTTTTATTAAAATAAAACACATCAAAAGGCAATAACATTTGAACTGAACACATAAATTAATCTTCTAAGTAATATTTGTGTTATTTATTTGATGATGATGTTTAGTTTGATTAGTGTGTATAGCTGTAGTACAAAAAGTTTTAGATAGACAAATATGTTTTAATTTTGCTATGTTAAATAGTTTGCAAGAATAATAATAATAATAATAAAAAAAAGAATGAAATTGGGCCTAGTTCATGGCCAGGTGGCACCCCTATAATATTTTTGTTACAACATGATTTTACACTTCATTGAAAAGCCTGAGCCTGCTGCACACCATCATGACTTGAGTTTTGTAAACTGTGATGACTATGTAGATGTTATTTCTTTCAGAAAACATAACAGGAATGTGCACTTCAGGGGCCGCTAAAGTCAAGACTGAACTCTTGACCCTATCCAGTGATCCTGGTTTAAATATAGGAGAACCAAACTGCCGCAGTCAGTGAAATCATAGCATGAGGAGCTGCCTTGGTGGCTCACACTCACTATAGGGCAAGAGCTTGCAAACATACCCTGGCTTGGTGCCCTAATTACATCAACATTTGAGTGATTTCCCTTCGGGTCACTAGGGCAATGCCAGCTGCGAGTCTGCTGTGAGTCTGCTCTCTAGATCCAGCCATATCCTGTCTTTATTGGCTGGATTTAGGAATAGTCAGTGTCACATCCATTTGTGAATGCTGAGTGTATGATCTGCAAGCAGATTAACTGGATATCTGGGACAATATTTAAGCCATCAAACTTGATAATCTTTGAATGTCCAAACTAGGGTCAGAAATGAACCAGGGTAAAAATGCCACAAAAGTGACAGTAAAATGACTTAGATATGTTGAATTCCTCTGCGTCATGTGTCTGGCACTTTTCAAAAATAGGATACAAAAAAATCCTGAAATGCAACAAATGGTCAGTGTAAGGAGGCACTTAATCATCAGGAAATGTTGATTACTAACAAATGGAAGGTAATGAATTATTATTTTTTTTAATAAAGCTGTTTTTTTTTCTTTAATTAAACATTCTGCAAACATCCAAATTAAACAGTCACAAAATAAGTAAACAAACAAACAAACCACAAACAAACTGCACTAAATATCAGTAATATATATGCATAAACTCCTTGAAAATGTTTCTAAACTAAATATGACATCTTTTATAAAATAATTCACTAAATAAAAATGAAATACATTTCAATAAATCTACAAATACATATACAATTAATCTTTAATTAATATATTAAAAATAAGATAGAAAAAGTCCCTTTCTTATTAACAGACTATATGCTATAGTTGATCTATCATATTTAATAATTCTCACAATAAAACAACAGGATTTTATTACTATTTATGCTATTTGTCGGCTTTTTTATGTTTCATAATATTTAGTCATGGGTTTAGCACCATATTTACCATTTCAGTTAATCAATTTCGTTGAAGTATTTTGAATACATTTTGGAGCAGTGTTATTTTAGGGAAAACATTTAAATAATAATAATTACCAATTTTTTTATTTCAAAATGTTGTCTGTTTGTTTGTTTGATTCCCTGAAAATCAGCTCTTGGGGAATTAATGAATATACCCTATGTCAAACTGTTAAAATGATAGAAAATCTGTTCTGACTCCTGGCTATGGAATAATTGCAAAACAGTTAGGCTTATACAGTATGCAATGTACAATACACATAAAAAAAAACCTAGAAATTAATTCAATGCAGATCTCTATTTCTATTTCTTTCTGTTCTGTATGCGCGCTACTAAGCATCAGCCTTTGCATCTGTTCAGATTCCTGCTGCAGGTCAGTTGTGTATGGCAGTATGTCATTTGTCAATTACAGCACATTCATTTTCAAAATTCAACAAGCGCGAGTAATCGGAGCTGTAGGGTAAAAGTGAGTGTGTGTATCGCTGGTAAATATGTTTCTAAAGCACTACATGTGTCTCATGTTCCCAAAATAATCTTCATGTGTGGATTAATGTTTCATAAAAAGCAAGAATCTGTGAACAGAGGTAAAACTGAGGTCATTCGTTTCATTTAACAGGCTAAAATATTCAGCGATGTTGTTGCAAAAGCTTGATGTTGTGAAATCTGCACATAAATAGTGATACATTTAAAAACATTCATTAATTGAAGTTCCATAATAATAATAATAATAATAATAATAATAACAATAATAATAATAATAATGCATTTTAAAATGTGTGTATTTTATATTTTTTAATGCATAGCTTAACTGTAATTGTTTTCTCTAATTTCTTATTGAAACTTAATTTCATTGACTGCAATTAATGCTGCATGCACTAATAAACAATAAAATATTATATTCATTATATTAAAATGTATATATATTATTTTTTTTATCAGTTTTGTGTTATATTGGGACAGTTTTTATTGATTTATCTAATTTATATTACATTGTTCTGAATTATATATATATATATATATATATATATCTTACATTACTGGTAAATAAAAATCATACATATAAAAATCAAACATATTCAGTCTGCATTTCACCCAAAAACGAATACTGCTTTCAGTCAATTATAAACATCGCTTTGGTGTTTATAATCGCTTTGGACATGTACATTTTATTTTTATATTTAAGACATTATAACATTGTGCATTTTATATTTTAATATATACATATGTATACTGAATATAATGTTTATGCATTATTCTTTATAATTGTAAATGTATTATTCTTTAAAACTAATAACTTTTTTTTCTCTAAACACATTCGTATGTAATACTACATACAAGTGTGTATTTTTTTTAAATTATTGGATGATAAAAAAAAAAATCTTAAGTGGTTATCAGTAATCAGTCTGCATTTCACACAAGAACTGATCCGCTTTCATTCTATTAAAAACATTATTTTGGTTATTTAGAGTCTGTCCTCCTGTGTCTGAAGTGGTCATAAAGCATGGAAATGAAATGCAAAAGTCTGAAGAAAACGGCAGGTTTTCAGTCCTGAGGAAGATCCAGTGAGCTGCACACAACAGCTCATGAATTCAAAACAAGAGAAGGAAGTGACACCATTCTTACCAGAAATCCATCTATCTATAAGAAAACATGAAGTGTATGTATATTTTGAATTCTAGTCTTCACTCCACTCTGAAACGACCACCGGGACAAGACCACAGGAACCAGATGAGTCCTCTGCACAATGTGACATTGCTGCAGCCTGGAATTGAACTGCTGGTTCGTCTGGTCAGAGGAGAACTGGCCCCCCGCCTGAAGCAGGCTTCAGTTTGTTCAAAGTTTCCTATTTCTTTCTTCTGATTTTGGGGTGAAATATGGCATTATGAGGACATCTCATGACATTCACACAAGATGGATTAATGTTTAAAAAAGAAAAAAAAAAAAAAGAAAACATTCACAAAAATACAGACCGCCAGTCTTAAAGATATATTATTGTCGTTAAATAAATACAGAAATCTACACTTTTATTTTTCATTTTCCACACTGTTGCCATATTGTACCTTTTTTTTTAATGAAAAAGCATTCTAATGCACAGCAAATGTAATGCAATGCAGTCACCTATTTGCCTTCAGCATGCAGACGCAGCACTAGAGGGCAGCATGTGACCTGCATGTGCAGTTTGACCGTGTTCATGTGGAATCACTGTTGAACTGAAATGAATGTGATGGAGTGAAGGATAACCTCCAGATGAACCGCAGCTCTGGGGAGATTCAACACAAGTATTCCTGCTGATTAAATGCCACCACAAACCTGATCAGTGAAACAGCAATAGCAGATTGGCTATTGGTGTGTGTGTGTGTGTGTGTGTGTATAGGCATGTTTTGACAGGGCTTCATGTCTGTCAAGTGCTGCCCCTTTGAACAGAGCCTTCCTTTATAGTCTGTGCTGAAGACGCACGGGACGCTAAATGAGGACCATTTGTGTCCACAGCATTTCAAGGAGAGCAATAAACACAAAAATCTGCTGTTACTTAAGCGCCCTGCTAGCTTAATTTAATATACTGATTCAAATTAATTGTGCTTTATTTCATCTTTGTTTAGTGACTTAATAATAATAAAAAAAAAACAACCCTAATTAATTTAATTTAAACCTACTCAATGTTCAAGGAGAATAGACACAGAGCCAGATATTTATATGTCTGGCTTTTACAGACATTATATGTAAACAATGTGTTTATAATTTTGCTTTTATAAAATGTAAAAAGTTAGTGAAAAAGAAACGTGGTGTTAGGTTCTTGTGTGAGGAAACCAAACCTAAACATAATTTATAAAAGTACAATTATAAATACATTTTTCACACACACACACACACACACACACACACACACATAATTGTGTGTGTGTGTGTGTGTGTGTATAATTTTAAAATCCTTTTCACAATGCTATCTTAATTTAATATGTTAATTCAAGATTAAATGTAATCTTATTAAGACGTATTTCAATTTTATTTAGTTATTTAAAAAAATCATATTTATTTGGTTAATAGAGATCATGTATGCAGATATCAAACCATAAATATAAATGATATAAAATTCTATTTAAAATATTTTACAAATTTAAATACATGATATAAATTCTTATCATAATCTGTAACAGCAATTTTTATTTCATAAATGTTATCATTGCATAAACGTGTGTTTCTAGCTCAATATAT
>NW_015554054.1:292147-305080 GCF_001515605.1 Sinocyclocheilus anshuiensis
TATATATATATATATATAAAAAAATATATATATCTTATATTGTATATGTCTTTTATATCTTTTCATAATATTTCACAATTTCATCATAGCTTCCACATTCTGACTGGCAATAGTTCATTAACACTGTTTAATATGAATTCTTGCTGACATGCAGTTACATTTAGGTCTGTTGAAATGCATGCTACGCTCGTGTTGGGTGGTAATAGAGGGTAATCTTGGAGTGAAAGCGAACATGGACACTTCAGGCAGAATCCCGTAATTCTGCTCCCAGCGCTCTGCTGCACACATACTCTGTGACTCCTCGTCCTCCCGTTTCGCTTTTTGTTTCTGGAGTCCTGATTTTGGCCGCGTCGTCTCTTGAAAACTCAAGCAGCGGCATTTTGTTTAAAATGTTCCACTCGTCACAAGTCCTGAAAATCCCAACCTATTAATTTGTATTACTTTAACTTGATATTTGCATTATATAAGTGCTAATAAATGTGCCTTAAAAGTCAACATTCAAAAACGTAATAGCCACCCATTTCATTGAGTAAAAAAACACCTAGTCATTTTCATAGCAGATTCAATTAAGACAATTTGAACTTTGCCAGACTGTTTCCAATAGCAGTCCCTGTACATTTTCTCGTCTTTTCTTCCCCATCTCCTCCCTTTCAGTCCATAACGTGGGCCAGGAATTGTAGGCCCATGATTATGAGCCAGCTAATTGGGTACAGATCCGAATTTTGGATCTGACAGAGCGAGAGTTACACAGCCAAGCTTCTGCATCTCAAGAAAGCTTGTATAAAATGCAGATCTTTTCACGCTCCAGCCCCCGTGCCAAGCCAATATTAGTCTATTGTCCAAATTAATTAGACATCCGTAATTGAGCGGCGGTTTGTTAAGATTGACGTCGGGCTGGAAGCACGGCTGGGTTGGGATGGTGTGGCGGCAGTTTGATCTCTTCCTTAAGCAAGGCCACTAGGACACGAGAGCCTGCCGGTCGCTCTCAGCATGTCACGCTTAATGTGTCTTGTCAGCGGGCCTCTTGTTTTGGTATATTTGAGGGATTCTGATTGGCCCTCCAGTTGGCAGTGTGTTTATTTTGGTATCGCAGACTCGAGGTTTTGACTTATCGCAGGACACAATCTGCCATATTTATAGTTTGTCATATTGTGCTAGAATCATGGCTCCGAGCGGAAGGGGGTCTGAAGAAATGGCGGGACACCTGTACGCTTGAGTAATGTGACCCTTGGAAATTTCACTGTACGTCGTTATCAGATAAGTACGGAGGCCCTAAAGGGACATGGTGATGGAAAAAAAAAACAACAACAATGAGATGGGAGGAAAACAAAGCAAAGTTTCTCAGGAAAACGCAATACTTTTGTAAGAGAACGCAACATTAAAATGCATTACTTTGCAAGAGAATGCAAATGTTTCGTGAGAAAACGCTAGGCTTCTCAGGGAAACGCAATAATTTTGCAGGAGAACACAAAGTTTCTCTGGAGTATGCAATACTTTATCGAGAGAACGCAAATCACAAAGTCTTTCTGGAGAATGCAATGCTTTAGTGGGAGAATGCAAATATTTTGTTATAGAATGCAACGTACAGTAGAATGCAATCATTTGAGAACTTTCTTGAGGATATGTAATAGGTTTGCAAGAGAATGCAATTTTTTTGTGAGAAAATGCAAAATTATGAGAGAATGCAAAACTTTAGTTGAGAGAACGCAAAGTTTTTTTGGGGAATGCAGTGCTTTTGTGAGAGATGTTTTACTATAGAACGCAAAGTTTCTCTGGGGAACGCAATACTTTAGTGACAGAATGCAAATATTTAGTTAACGCAACATTTCTCAGTAGAATTGAATACTTTTGCAAGAGAATGCAAAGGTTTTGAGAAGAATGCAATTGTTTTGTTCTAGAACGCACATTTTTTCGAGGAACGCAAAGGTTTTGCGACTGAATGCAAATGTTTTGTGAGCGAAGAAAGTTTTTCAAGGAAACATAACACTTTTGCAGAGAACGCAAAAGTTTTGTGACAAAATGCAAAGTTTCTTAGTGGAATAATAATTTTGCAAGAGAACACGTTTTGTGGGAGAACGCAAAGTTTTTCAAGGAAACGTATTCCTTTTGCGAGAGAATGCAAATGGTTTGCAAGGAGTTTCTTGAGGGAATGCAATCATTTTGCAAGAAAATGCAAATGTTTTGCGAGAAAATGCTAAATTGTGGGGGAATGCAATACTTCAGTGAGGGAGCGCAAATGCTTTGCGAGAAAATGCATAGTTTCTCACGGCAACTATTGCAAATATTTTGTGAGCGAACACAGTTTCTGAAGAAGACGTATTTCTTTTGCGAGAGAATGCAAATGTTTTGCAAGAAAATGCAACGTTTCTTGAGAGGAACGCAATATTTCATAGAGAAAACACAAATGTTTTGCGAGAAAATGCCAAGTTTCTCAGGGGAAGGCAATAATGTTACTACATGTAGTGCTAAGCAATAAATTTACTACTAGAAAGGTTTCTAAATGCAAAATGTAGAACAATACTTTTGCAAAGGAATGCAAATGTTTTGCGAGAAAATAAAAGGTTTCTTGTGGGAACGCAATAATTTTGCAAGAATGGAAATGTTTTGCTAAAAAATGCTATGTTTTGTGGGGATATAATACTTTTGCGAGAGAATGCAAGTTTCTCAGGGGAACACAATACTTTAGTAAGAGAATGCAAAGCTTTTTTTGGGGAACGCAATGCGTTTGCGAGAGAAAACGCAAAATAATTAAAATATTATTTATCCTCGTTTTTTCCATCCCCATGTCCCCTTACAGGCTCCATAAATAAGAACTGTGACACACCAATCAAACGTAGAAAACAGCCTGTGGCCTCTCAGGGACTTCTGCGAGATTTCTGCTCAAAACGACTATATATTTGGTCCATTGTTCGCTCCCTCGGTCCCCCGTAATCCTGCACCCGCTCAACCATTAGCTTCGGCCAAACACAACATCCAAACGTCCTGAAAAGCGAGAGCTACTAAAATAACGTTTTGCCTGCTGGCACATCTGATTAAATTAACGTTAAAGATGAAAAAGATGTCACAGTGTCTTGTCCTGAGCGAGACGTAAGGGCCGAGCTGCGACGGACTGTAGAGATCTACTGATAGCAGCCTGAGAAAAACAGGCTCGCTCTTTAATCCTGCCAGGAAACTAGAGAGAGAACACAAAGTTTCTCTGGAGTATGCAATACTTTATTGAGAGAACGCAAATCGCAAAGTCTTTCTGGAGAATGCAATGCTTTAGTGGGAGAATGCAAATATTTTGTTATAGAATGCAACGTACAGTAGAATGCAATCATTTGAGAACTTTCTTGAGGATATGTAATAGGTTTGCAAGAGAATGCAATTTTTTTGTGAGAAAATGCAAAATTATGAGAGAATGCAAAACTTTAGTTGAGAGAACGCAAAGTTTTTTTGGGGAATGCAGTGCTTTTGTGAGAGATGTTTTACTATAGAACGCAAAGTTTCTCTGGGGAACGCAATACTTTAGTGACAGAATGCAAATATTTAGTTAACGCAACATTTCTCAGTAGAATTGAATACTTTTGCAAGAGAATGCAAAGGTTTTGAGAAGAATGCAATTGTTTTGTTCTAGAACGCACATTTTTTCGAGGAACGCAAAGGTTTTGCGACTGAATGCAAATGTTTTGTGAGCGAAGAAAGTTTTTCAAGGAAACATAACACTTTTGCAGAGAACGCAAAAGTTTTGTGACAAAATGCAAAGTTTCTTAGTGGAATAATAATTTTGCAAGAGAACACGTTTTGTGGGAGAACGCAAAGTTTTTCAAGGAAACGTATTCCTTTTGCGAGAGAATGCAAATGGTTTGCAAGGAGTTTCTTGAGGGAATGCAATCATTTTGCAAGAAAATGCAAATGTTTTGCGAGAAAATGCTAAATTGTGGGGGAATGCAATACTTCAGTGAGGGAGCGCAAATGCTTTGCGAGAAAATGCATAGTTTCTCACGGCAACTATTGCAAATATTTTGTGAGCGAACACAGTTTCTGAAGAAGACGTATTTCTTTTGCGAGAGAATGCAAATGTTTTGCAAGAAAATGCAACGTTTCTTGAGAGGAACGCAATATTTCATAGAGAAAACACAAATGTTTTGCGAGAAAATGCTAAGTTTCTCAGGGGAAGGCAATAATGTTACTACATGTAGTGCTAAGCAATAAATTTACTACTAGAAAGGTTTCTAAATGCAAAATTTAGAACAATACTTTTGCAAAGGAATGCAAATGTTTTGCGAGAAAATAAAAGGTTTCTTGTGGGAACGCAATAATTTTGCAAGAATGGAAATGTTTTGCTAAAAAATGCTATGTTTTGTGGGGATATAATACTTTTGCGAGAGAATGCAAGTTTCTCAGGGGAACACAATACTTTAGTAAGAGAATGCAAAGCTTTTTTTGGGGAACGCAATGCGTTTGCGAGAGAAAACGCAAAATAATTAAAATATTATTTATCCTCGTTTTTTCCATCCCCATGTCCCCTTACAGGCTCCATAAATAAGAACTGTGACACACCAATCAAACGTAGAAAACAGCCTGTGGCCTCTCAGGGACTTCTGCGAGATTTCTGCTCAAAACGACTATATATTTGGTCCATTGTTCGCTCCCTCGGTCCCCCGTAATCCTGCACCCGCTCAACCATTAGCTTCGGCCAAACACAACATCCAAACGTCCTGAAAAGCGAGAGCTACTAAAATAACGTTTTGCCTGCTGGCACATCTGATTAAATTAACGTTAAAGATGAAAAAGATGTCACAGTGTCTTGTCCTGAGCGAGACGTAAGGGCCGAGCTGCGACGGACTGTAGAGATCTACTGATAGCAGCCTGAGAAAAACAGGCTCGCTCTTTAATCCTGCCAGGAAACTAGAGAGAAGAAGAAAGGGCCCGTCTTCAGCAATTTCGAATCTACAATAATAACTAGCGTGGCTCGATGCTGGTCCTAATCCAAGCCAGGCTTTGAAACCCACCAAACAAGTGACGGGACCTGTCTGGTTCCAGTTATAGGCCCGCTGGAGGTAGCGCAACAGATGGGACCTTATCTACGGCTGGGATCGCTGCTCGCCACACATTCTTAGACATCTCGGTAATGCCTCTGTTGTTAGCTAATGCTAACTTCACGTTGAATTACATGGCGAATTAACAGCACGATTCCAAGCGTTTGCTCTTACTGTCGGACTTCAGACACCTTGGTAACATGCTAAGTTGTTTCATAACAAGCACACACCTAAAGAGCTCCCATATCGAGCGTCTTATTGAGTGACGTTTTGAGCACATGGCTTCATATGCAATCTGAGCAATAGCAATATGGTAAGGGTCCAACAATAATAACCTATAAGTGCTAAATGTATGTAAAAATCCCTTTTCAGTAACTCTGTTTGGAACCGAGACGTATATGGTTTTAATTGAATTGGAAAAACAATAATCAAACCCTCGCTTCAAATTAAAGACACACTAACCAAACAGTGTCAATATTGCAACTTAATTAAATTTTTTTTTGCATTTGAAATATATTTATTTCGGGGCTTTTCTCTGCAGATATATGCAGTTCATTGCAATTATTTGCTATTACTGGATTCGGTGGCATATCATGGAAGTAATTCAGTAAGGATTTGGGTCAATGACATAAGACTAATCTTTTGTCAAATCTATTCATTTTAAAAAATACATTAAAAACGCAGTGACTTGAATCACTTCTTTTATAAGTCAAAAATTGAATGGTGATACAACTGTCCTGATATGAAGAATAATAAAGATAATAGAAAAAAAGCTTGGAATTATTATTACTATTATTATTATTATTCCTTAATTCCTTTATTATTCCAAAAACCTAATAATTAATGATATTTTAAATAAAACAAACAAACAAACAAACCTTTTTTTGTTGATAATAATGTTCATGTTTGTACACTTTTTTTTTCTTTATTAGGACAATCTTATATATCATTGACCCATCTGATTGACAATTAAATAAAATATGCAAAATATACTGTAGTTTAATGGCTGAAAAGCTTTATGTGCAGTCAGTTTTCTCAAGTTAACTTTGAATCCTGGAGATTATTTTACTTAAATACTAGTGCTGACCTGTCCTTAAGTGTATTTACAGTATGGATGTGCGTGTATATTCCTATTTTGCATAGCCATCAAAACCACTGGCGGCAGAAGCACAGAGCTGTCCGGTCGGCGCGGAGCCACGAGCTTCCGTGAATATTCACCAGCTCATTACTCTTTCCTGTCAGGAAAACCAAGCCAAGGGAGCCGCTACCTTGGCCCGGGTTGCTGCTCTTGTCAGGGACTCAAAATTTCATTAGCAGGCCCTTAATAATAGAGAATTATTTTTACATGTTATTAAATTCTGTCACTCACGGAAATACCTGGAATAGCTTCTGTGTCGGAGCTCTCGGTGAGTGACGCGCTGGAGGAGCGCCAGTGCTCCACTGTGGGGGGGAGAAGTTCACACTGGGATGTTTCACCAGGCCGGGCGACACACACACATGCTAACTGTGAGCCGCTAACCCGTTGCTTTGACTGACACCAGCATCATTTCAGTCTGTCTTTGATTGGTTGAATCGGTGACCTATTAGTTCATGGTCTCGCACAGGAAAAGAAGAACTAATGGGCTGAGACTGCTGGGAATATCACAAATACAGCTGCGTTAAAAAAAAAAATCATCAAATGACAAAAATGAACTTTATATTTTTATACTTTTAACCTACTTCTTTGGACATTTTTGTATTTTTCTAATGAGATTCTCATGTTTTAAAAAAAAAAAAAAATCATCAAATGACAAAAATGAACTTTATATTTTTATACTTTTAACCTACTTTTTTGGACATTTTTGTATTTTTCTAATGAGATTCTCATGTTTTAAATAATAATTAAGACTGCTTAATTGAATTATTTTCAACCCAGTAAACTACAAATTATGTAATATTATTATTATTATTATTTTTTTTTTTGCTGCTCAAGAAACCTAATTTGCTGCCTAATTTTTGTGGAAACAGTGATGGACCACCATTCAAAAGTTTGGGGTAAGAAAGATTAAAAACAAACAAAAAAATAAATAAAGAAATAAATATTACTTTTATTCAACAAGGATGCACTAAACTGATTAAAAGTGATTTTATTATAATATTACAAAAGATGATAAAGAATCATCAAAGAATCCTGGGGGAAATAAATAAATCATGGTTTCCACAAAAATATATAGCAGCAAAAACTGTAATACTGAGCACCAATGATAATTAATAATAATTAATAATGTTTTGCTTATAAATAATAATAAGCAAATCAGCATATTAGAATAATTACTGCAGGATCAGGTGACCCTGAAGACTGGAGTAATGATGCTGAAAATTCAGCTTTGATCACAGGAAGAAATTACAGTTTACAATGTATTCAAACAGAAAACAGTAAAAATATTACTGTGATTTTAATCAAATAAATGCAGCTTTGCAGAGATTAAGAAACTTCTTTATCAGAATCCCTCTCTCTCTCTCTCTCTCTCTCTCTCTCTCTCTTGATTTTAGGCTGAGTTTCAGTCTAAATCAGTTTTCAAAAATTCACCTGTTAGCAAGTAACCCTTCTGACAAAAGTACAATGGAAAATTAAATATAATTATAGGAAATTTGACGAATGAGGACAGGGGATACTGGTTGCAGAAGTCTTTCTACATATAGCATTTCTATAACTGTCTGGTTCATCTCAGCTACCAAAACTGACCTCAGAAGATTGCAGTGGATAGTCTGGACTGCTGAGCAAATCTATGGTACGACCCCACTCAAGCAGAGTGAGTAAAAGAGCTGGCAAAATCATTCTGGACTCCTCACATCCAGCCCACTTCCTCTTTGAACTGCTGCCGTCTGGTCAGTGCTACCGAACAGCCAGGCATAAGAACATTTTCTACCCTCAGGCAATCCATCTCATGAACAGTTAACTTGGCAATAAACATGTAATACACAACACTCTTTATACATTTATTTATTTAACACACCATACATCTTATCCACATTTCCTTGCATTTGTACATAACACACCTGTACACACAAATACCATCTTTTGTCTATTTTGTATATTGTGTTTTTCTTTAAAAAATTGTTGTATATTGCTATTTCCTATTACGTTTTCTATTTTTATTATCTGTCTTGTCACTGTCATTCTGTTTGTGCTGTGGAAGCTTCTGTCACCATTACAGATTCCTCGTATGTGTAAACATACCTGGCAATAAAGCTCTTTCTGACTCTGAGTATGGAGTATGTGCTGATAGACCTTTTGATTTGGACACACATCACATGTGGAATCAAAGTGAGTGCATATTGTCATCAAGATGTTTCGAGGTTCGTTGTCGCTGCTTTTGTTCTCTAATCAGTGATGAGAGCTACAGCCAACATAGCTACAAGCACAACAGTGGCATTCTGGATCAGTGCCCATGAGGGCAAGGCTGCCCAGTGAGAGCAACTGTGACATTGGCACGGCATTTCTTAGAAATATTCCACGAGCCACAATACCTTACTATGTCCCATAGTAATTCCATGCAAATACCATGATATAGGAATAAGATAATCATTATGAACATTGGTATAGTGTATATCAAAATACCATGGTCACACCATCTGATTCTGCCACTATACTACAGAACCACTACAGCAATTTTAGTAACGGTGGAATTTAGATTTGTGGTCTTCAAAACCACCGTCTACTGTTTCCTTATTTGTTTGTATCACAACCCACTGAAATACTGTGGTTGGAATATTCTTTTGAAGACACGCAGTCAATAAGGCCGAGGCCTGTTTATGGCGAACAGTGGGGTATTGCGTGTAACCAGGCAATGTAAGAGGAGAGTTATTGTAACACTTCTGTCCCACAGTGTGCAGCTGAGCTGGCAAAAGTCCTGCCAGCTGTCACTCTTTTCCTTTGTGCATAAAACCAATGGGACCAGTGCAAATCCGTACTGGAGACAGTGTGACGCTTAGACACCGACACACACACACTGCAGCAGTGGTCTACTTGATTGCTAAATACCTTGATTACACCGCAGACATGTTTAATTGAGCAAACAGGAAATTAAACAGGTTATAAGAAACATTTTGGGTTGTTGGGGCTGGTTATTGGTAAAAACCAAACATTGCTATACAAAAAATTGTGGAAGCTGTGCTAGTAAACATTTTTAGCCATTCTCCAGACACTACATAGAGTTGGACCATTAAGCTAATTTAAATCATATGTTAAGTGGATTTTATAATTTTCAGCCTATTTGTCAAATTTCAGTTCAATTCAGCTAAAATAGAAACTTGCTCCTTTACCAAAATAACTTTTGAAGGTAAATATTAAAATGTGTATATGTAAATAACGACTGTATAGCTAGGATGCTACTGTATGAGCACATATCTAGATGATTTCCTAAATAAGACAATAAGTATACATCATTTGTATTGCAGTTGTGGATAGATATTTAATTTACGTCAACTCCTTGCGAGGTCTGGAAAAGGTGTGTCTTGAGTGCAGACCCTTCATCTGGAGATGAGTGCAAGGACTAGGTGACCAGAAGTGTTTGATTTAACAGCCTAACTGTGGTGTTTAGCTTGATGAATGATTGCATGTAAAAGGAGATAGGCTGATTGCAGCTGTCTAAGCAGGCAAATGTGAAGGAACCAGTGAAGAGACCTTAGCAGCATTGGAGATGCAGTCATTCATAGAAAGAAGAGCAGCCAGGCAAATACTTGAAAAAAAAAAAAATGTATCCAAAGCAACAGCATTACATTCAATGTAGACTTTTTTTTTTTTTAGTTTTCTTCCTGGGAATCAAACCCATGACCTTGGCATTGCTAGCACCATGCTCTTCTGTTTGAGCTGTAACCTTTACCTGCAATGTTCAGGTGAAGGTTTGAGTTCCACCACCAGTGGTGGACGAAGTACACAAATCAAGTACTTGAGTAAAAGTACAGATACGTATAATAAAATATTACTCCAGTAAAAGTAAAAGTACTCCTTTTTCAATTTTACTCGAGTGAAAGTACAAAAGTACTTACAGTAATGAAGTAAAGCTACTCCGTTACTGTCCACCACTGTCCACCACAGAGAAGTCAGTGAGTGTGAAGACGAAAAGTGACCACCAGGCATCAGTGGCTCACTGACCACATGGGATGGGATGGAACATAGAACTGAAGAAGATAGTTTAGGTAAGAGGGTCTTCAAGAGCCTTGAATTTGATTCGGGTGGCCAGAGTTTGGCTTAGGGTTCCTCAAATCTGGCCCTGGAGAGCCACTGCCCTGCAGAGTTTAGCTTCAGCACTAATCAGAGACACATGAGTAAGCTAATCAAAGAGTTACTATACTATCCAGGCAGGTGAGTTTGATCAGGATTTGAGCAAAACTCTGCAGGGCAAGTAGCCCTTGAGGGTCAGATTTGAGGAACACTTGTATAGCCAATGGAGAGAGACCAAGGGAGGTGGGATATGGATTCTTGACCTGACTGAGGACTATGCGTGATGAATTGGATTTTTGTGAGATGGGAGTGCGATGGGACTAGACAAGGAGGTATTGTCTGTAGAGGAGAGGTAAGGCAGAGGATAACATGATAATTCTCATAGCAGAAAGGAGGGTTTGGGTTCAGGATAGGAGGGGGTTTGTGCCTTATGATAAGTTGTTATATATTCTTATCTGAGAAGGTCTCAAAGTCAGAAGCACAGTAGGTGGCATGTCGACAGATATTGTCAAAGGTCTTGGAGAAAGAGTTGTGAATGATGGCCACTTCACTCCTAAAGTGTGACTAATATGGAAGTGATAAGTACGGATGGTGGAGGAGATGGGAACAGACAGACAAGGAATGAAAACAGCTTTCCATGAAACACTGTACCTGCCCTCTTGCTCCCAATTCCTTCCTTCTCCTTCAAGAGATATCCTTTGATCTTCTGCCTTGCCTGATCTTCTACTGACAATTCATCCTAGCATATGTGACCGAGTGGATAATAAGGATGGTGTACGGGGTGGGGCATAGGTATTTATTTTGCCCTATAAATAGCGCAAAGGTTGGCAGGTTGCGTGATTTCCTGACATTTGATCCCTTCCGTCTCCTTCCGGTGCTGTGACCCTGAAGCACTATAGCGAGAGAGATAACCCCCTGATGCAAGAGTGTGAGCGTGTGGGCTGTATGTAATATTATGCAAGTTGCGGACGCTGTGTTTCGCCTATAGCAACGAGCCGTATCACGCAGTGCTTCTATTCCACTCTATTATGCAGCGTTTCTAGTCCACATTTGGATTACGGCAGAGATCTTCCTCTGTGGAGTTCTATGCATATGGACCTGATGTCTAGGCCCTGCTGTTTTGCTTATGATTTATTTTTCTCATAAGTTTTAAGCTAATGGTCATATGCTGATGTTTTATTTTGAAGTATTTCTTATCTGTTATTATTGATTTTGTTAGCTGAGTCCTGTTTGTACTAACCGCTAGGGGTCTATATGATGTGTGGAGAAAAGGGGAGTTTTTAACCCATTTTTCTATATTCTAGGAGCCAGCCTGCGTGGGAGTACTTTCCTCTGGGGTCATCTGGGCCTTTCCTTTACTGCATGTGGCGTGAGGTTTCATGCACTGCATGGGTATTGATTTGAGAGTGTAAAGTTATTTGTATTATTCACTACATTTTTTAAAATTTGTTGGTTGGTGCACGTTAGTGCACGTGTGGCATGTGTACTCTTGGGTTGTGGGTCTTTGGCCCAGTGACTTCTTCTTTTCTTCCTGCAGGCTTGGTTGATCTTACATTCAGGAATTGTGGGTTATGATTTTAATATTTGACTTAAAGTCTAGACATCTTAAAATTGTGATTCTCTCTTTTTAGATGGTTATAAATGTGAAGTTGATTGCTTACTCAGAGATTTCAGTACTGATTTTTAATAAAAGTGTTCTTGGAGGTCACGTCTCTGTTCTTCATTCACTAGCTATAGAACTTGTGTTGCTGTTTAATTATTTCCGTGGGTAACTAACCCCGGTGGCGTAGTCGGAATCAAGTTGATCATTGGATATCGCTCGGTTACACATAGGTAGTCTCATTAGACTTGATTCTTGAGGCAAACCTGATTCTGGAATAGAAGAATAATTTATGATTTGATGTCTAAAGAAACCTCACATCAAAGGGTGTAGTACAGGGTTCCTCGAATCTTGCCCCAGGGGGCCAATGCTCTGGAGAGTTTAGCTCAAGCCCTGCTCAAACACACCTGAGCAAGCTAATCAAGGTCTTCAGGATCACTAGAAAATCACAGGTAAGTGAGTTTGACTAGGGTTTGAGCTACACTCTCCTGGGCAGTGGCCCTCCAGGACCAGATTTGAGGAACCCTGGTGTAGTATGATGTTAGGTGTGCTCAATCCTGCTCCTGAAGTTCGACCTACCTGCAAAGTTTAGCTTCAACCCTAATCAAATACATCTGAACCAACTAATTAAGATCTTCAGGAACATTTGACAATTACAAACAGGTGTGTTGGAGCAGGGTTTGAACTGAACTCCGCAGGAAGGTATCTTCACAAAAAGGAATGAGCACTTTGGCTTAGAAACTAAAGATCAAAGGGCATCAAGTGCTAATGAGAGGGTGGAATTCAGATTAAAGGCAGCAGTATCTGCAGACATTTCAGAAGATTAGTTGGTGGAGTATCACGAGACGTTTGTTGGAAAGGTGGAGGAGTATGGCATGGGCTGAAATTTGACCAAGTGACCAAGAATGAGAGGGAGGACAAGGATGTTGCCAGAGAGAGACAGCAGAAATCAGATGAAGAAGTGGGTGTTTCTTGACAAGTACTGCAGATAATATTTTAGACAAAGACAAGACCCAGTTGCTTTCCTGCCTTGATGCGCTGACATATACAGGTGCATCTCAATAAATTAGAATGTCGTGGAAAAGTTCATTTATTTCAGTAATTCA
>NW_015554054.1:305520-324598 GCF_001515605.1 Sinocyclocheilus anshuiensis
TGTGTGCATTGAATTTATTTAATACACGAGTTTCACAATTTGAGTTGAATTACTGAAATAAATGAACTTTTCCACGACATTCTAATTTATTGAGATGCACCTGTACACTGGCAAACGTTTTTATCCAAAACAAGATATACACTTTATCATGACAAACGTTCCCTGAGACACAAGTAAATGATCTTGGCATTATTAGTATGATGCTCCACCAGCTGAACTACAGCAGGGGTGTCCAATACAGCTCCTGGAGGGCCACTACCCTGAAGAGAAATAAACAGACCTGAACCAACTAATCAGTTTCTTCGGGATTACTAATTACTTCCAGGCCAATGTGTTCGGGCAGGTTGGAGCTAAACTCTGCAGGATATTGGTCATCCAGGAGCAGGACAGAACACCCTCTGATCTACAGGAACTGGGAATCAAGCTCTGCAACAAGAGGATTTGGAGAGGGAACCTAACCCTACCTTGAAATTCTGACAATGGGATCTGATAGTCACTGCATGAAATTCAAAAGATTTGGAGTGTAAGATAAGGAATGGGATCAATACAGATTTCAAAGATGATGAAATGAGTGGAAATGTACCTCGGTTTTGACCTGAGGTAAAGGGAGTGTGAAGATCTCAAGAATAGTGATGTTTTCAGGGACTCTCCAGGTTCCAGTAGTACCAAGGGAGACTAGATACATAATTTTGGCAATGTGTGCCAAGACATGAGATAATAATAATAAAAATACATTTTATTTAAAGGCGCCTTTCAGAGCACTCAAGGACACCGTACAATTGAGTGATAATCATAAAATCAAGACAACAATACAACAAACAACAACCATTAACATAAAATAATTTAAAATTGATCAGAGAAAGCTAATTTAAACAAGTAAGTTTTAAGACATGATTTAAAAGTAGTCAGACAGTCACTTTCTCGTATAGATTGTGGAAGAGAATTCCAGAGATTAGGAGCAGCACAACTAAATGCCCTAGACCCCATAGTGGCTAAACGAATAGAAGGTACAACAAGGGAAACAGATGAAGAAGATCTGAGAGTACGCTTCAGGATGTAAATATGAAGCAAATCAGAGAGATATTGTGGTGCAAGATTATGAAGAGCTTTAAAAGTGAGAAGTAGAATCTTATACTCTACTCGATATTTAACAGGAAGCCAGTGAAGATGGTAGAGAACTGGAGTGATATGCTCGATGGAGGAGGTTCTAGTAATTATACGGGCAGCTGAATTCTGGACCAATTGAAGTTTGTGAAGGAGTTTGTAAGGTAGCCCAAAGAGAAGAGAGTTACAATAATCAATGCGCGAGGTAACTAGAGCATGTACAAGAATAGCTGTGGAATTTGGTGTGAGAAATGGACGAAGGCGGCTGATGTTCCGTAAATGGAGATACGCAGACCGAGTAATATTGTTCACATGCTTTTAAAAAGATAAAGTACTATCGAGGATGACACCCAGACTTTTAACCTGAGTAGATCGGGAGATTATAGAGTTATCAACAGAAAGTGCAAAACTGTTGGATTTTGACAAATTAGATTTGGTACCAACAAGGAGAACTTCTGTTTTGTCAGTATTCAACTTGAGAAAATTACGCGAAAACCAGGATTTAATCTCTTCTAAGCAGCCCAAAAGAGAGGAAGAAAGAAGGGTAGAATTTGGCTTAGAAGACAAATAAAGCTGTGTGTCGTCAGCATAGCAATGAAAATTGATGCCATATTTCCTAAAAATGTAACCAAGGGGTAGTAAATAAATAATAAATAAAAGAGGGCCCAAAACAGAGCCTTGAGGAACACCAGCTGTAACAGGTGAGACATATGATCTGAAATTTTTAAGTTGAACAAATTGTGTGCGCCCAGAGAGATAAGATCTGAACCAACTAAGAGGGACACCAGTAATACCTATAGAGAATAGTCTATCTAAGAGAACTTCATGAGAAATTGTATCAAAGGCCGCGGTTAAATCGAGTAGAATAAGTATAGTTAAAAGTCCAGAATCAGCTGACATCAGCAAATCATTAACAAGTTTTACCATGGCAGTCTCTGTACTATGCAAAGGGCGGAAACCGGATTGAAATTTTTCAAACAGGCTATTTTTTAAAAGATGGGAATGAACCTGAGATGCAACAACTTTTTCCAAAATTTTTGAGAGAAAGGGCAAATTGGAAATTGGGCGAAAATTTGCAAAATTATTAGGGTCAGCTCCCAGTTTCTTAAGTCTTGGAGTGATTACAGAGATAGCAGTTCGATGGACTTCCAAACCTCTGAGGTTAGAAATTGGTATCCGAGGTTAAGGTTAGCAGCAGGTTAAGGCTAAATAGGTTAAAGATTAAATAAGGTTATCAGATAATATTGTCAGAGGACATGGGTTGTGAATGATGGTCACTTCACTTTACTACATTTAGAAGTAGGATAGAAGAAGTAGAAATTATTTTCATAAAATTTAAAGTCTTATTTACTGGGTTAAGTCATGTGAATGCATCTTTGTGTTGTATATGAGCTGATCGCTGACTGATAAGCTGATTTTATACAGTATATATGATCATTCAACCAACTAGTCACAATGTTTTTGACTTGCTGTCAAAATTCAAGCTACAGCTGAACAGTTAAGGTTGTCTTTCAGATTTTATTTTCCACAATCAATCAGCTCTCAAACCCTTCATACCTGACAGATGTGATTCCCAGTGTAGTGGCTCTTAGGATGCTGCCGGGCTTTTAAGACAGTCATGGAAGTGACATTCACCCTGACCTTTGCCCTCATGTGGATTTGTTGAGATGGTGGTCACCCATGGGAAAGACTGTGACTCCATTAAGTGTTGCAATCAGGGTAATGCACTCAGATCTCTGTGTGTGAGGTAGAAAAAGACAGACGTTAAGAGAGGGAAATTGCTTTGAGTGTCCGTCTGTATCCGGTTTCGAATACCTTAACGACAGCGAATAATGTTAAATTTGATTGCAGCAATTGAAATACTGGAAGTCACTTTGGATAACATCTGCTAAGTAATGTTTAAGATTGTTAACTCTATGAATCTTATAAGTTATGTGAAAAAAATGTATTGTCATAATAATGCCTTAAATAGGCTTAATTTTCTTCATGCAAAATCTAATTTCTTTACAGGTTTCATGAGTTTCACCCCATTATATTGCACATTATTGTATTGAAATAACATTCTCATTGGAGTTAATCTGAAATGCACACCTGAAAAACACAATATACCACAACATAGCCATTTTTTATTAGATTTCGTGGCCATTTTCGTCACAGTTGCACAAGGAATTCATCTTAGTAAGTCTAGGCACAGCAGTCAGTAAGTTTATATATTAAACGACTCAAGTGCAGCTCACTGTAAGGTTTTAATTTCTGCTAACTGATGTCTTCGTCTTAACTGACAGGCTCCTTTCATTAAAGATTAAAGGCGAGCAGTGAGCTAATGCATGTTAAACTCGGTGGCCTGGCCTCAGTGACCACTGCGTCATCGCTCAGCACCGCCACACAGCTAACGAGTGGCTGCCGTCAGAACAAATGAGAAAATTTATGACCTAAATGGTCATATTTCTGCTGCTGATAGACAGGTGACCCTCGGCCCCCTGGGAATGACAGTTAGCATGAGTCGAAGCAAAGAGGGGGCCAATCCACATCATCTGCAAGTTATTAGCCCATGTCTTCTACGCATACATTTTCTCTTTTTCTCTCTCAGTGTGAATCCCATTTAACTTGGTACGCTTTAGTATCCCATTTAAAACTATTTTATTTACACAATTCCCAGTTTTTTTTATGTACTAATAAAATAGCATGAAAAGGTAATTTTAAATGCATCAAATCTCTGTAACTCCTCTTAAAATGGTTAATTTAGCCTTTGGCATTCTTGACTGTATAGAATAATAATTTAAATAATAAAAATTATTCAATAATGTCACACTTTTGACATAAGGATATTCATGTTTTCATAACTGATATTTGTGTAATTACAATGACATTTTAATTAATTTTAACTCACTTTATTTGCCAGAAACTATGATACCGTATGGCATATTTGCCCAGCTTAACAGTTCAACCCTGTTATCAAGCTTATTGTCAGAAGAAAATATCAGTCAAAAAAGTTAAGAAATATAAATGTAAATAGCTAACAGAAAAATAAGGTAATCAGGCAAGAACTACAACCCAATGGGTATCGAGAGATGAATTTGAGCTAAATGTGCAACCCTGTTATCTTTTGTCTTGATCTTTTTTAATGCTGTTATTCCTTAAAATTGCGACATCCAAGAGGAATCGAAATTGTAATTTTATAACAAGTGTCCGGTTCCTGACCTTAAGTATCCTGTTCCAGAATTGGAATCAATTTGGGATTCCCAAAGCCTAGGTATGGGTTAAATAAAATGCTCTTTTTACATTCTACCGAAAATGTGCCTGGAGTCAACTATTCTCCTATTGTAACAAATTACATTCTTATGGGCATCTATCTGACTCACAGATAAATCATGGTTTATCTGTCAGTCATATGCACGTAAAAATGCATGGGCTCTTATTTCAATGTTGTTCAGCTTCGTACAATTAGTTTAACTGCACTGTTAAAGAGGGCAAACTTTACCATTAAACTGAACTGTGTGCATGCCTAAGACACCTAGGCTACATTGTTCTTGCTCCGTCCATGCAATAACTGGGTCCTTCTATCAACCGAGTTTTCTATTTGCTCTGGTAAAATCAATGGTATGACCCATTTCAGGAGCTGTCAAAATTACAATTTAAAATCAGAGCATAGCTCATACATAAACTAAAATAGTGTAACATTAACGATACTGATTCAAAAGTCCAACGCCAGTGATTGACTGTCAAAGCAAAGCGCGGTTTGAATGAGGTATTCATAATGTAAATTGTTACGCATTATATCTTTTAATCAATTGTAACCAAAGTTAAAATGCATTCTAATATCTGAAGGTTTGTTTGTCATGTGTTTGAATGCATTATGTTTTCTAAAGGTGTAACAATTAATAGATAAGCATTATTACGTATTAAAACTGGTAACAATTATTCATGATATCAGACAATGCATTTATAAGGTGCATTACAAGGCATAATGAATGCATTAAAATGATGCTTTATATATAAAGGCTTTAAGTATAGTGTTACCAATGTTTGTTGAGAAAAAAAAAACAATAATGAAAATCACAAAGCCTAACTCAGGTTTTTAGATATTTATGGTAACAGAGTTTCTAAAGCACCCCCTTGTACTGAAAAAAAGACTATTTTGTGCACTATTCATGGAAAGTGCCACTCATGCAGACTTTTTAACCCTGCCCAGAGGTAATCAAAACACAGCACTTATCCTTCAATCCCTTTGCGCTTCCCATCTTGTGCCCTTAACCAATTGTTTGTTTATACTTATGTTGAAAATTTTTGAATTTCACCTTGTCTTACCTGCATTAGCGCTCCGCAGGAAGAGGAGCAAACTGCATGTCTGTCAGGCCTGACTTTAAAAAGGGGTTTTATTTTTACTATACAGAGCTTTCGGATGACGTCACCATGGACTCTAATCCCATCAAAGGCAGGCTGGAGTGGTCTGGAGATGGTGGACGAGGCTTTTTTTTTCATGCCGCCTGGAGAGTCAAACAAAGCACATATGGTGTTGAAGAGATGAGATGGATAAGACGCATGATGGGGTATAGGCAAAGGCTTATGGGAAGGGAGTACTGTTTGATTTTCAGGCCAGGGTGTAATAAATAGCCATCAAATAGTTCCCTTACAGTTCTACAGCACAGTTCCTCAACAATTCATCTGAAGAGAGTGAAATACATGCAAACAATAAGAAACATTGGCTCATACTGTGATGGCACCAAAGAATCTATTGAAAGATGAAATAAACAATTAGAGAACAAAAGGAGATATTGGTAAGGAAAATAATTAATGATTAAAGTAAGGCATGTGCAGAGAGCATCTTTTAGTGCAGAAAAAGGTACTGTGTTGAGTGATGAAACAGACTGTCTCTAACCTGTCACACTTGATATACTTGATATTAGGAACTGCTCATAGCAAAGCTAAACCACTAAAAAAAATAATTTAATTGAATGAATATTTTGTGCCTTGAAGGAAAAAAAGTTAATTTCCATAAATGAATGAATGAATGAATGAATAACCACAATAAAATTAAAACAGCCATTAGAACAGAACATTTTCATGAAATAAATTAATTCCAAGTGACATGGCTCACTAACCAAACTATAGGCCTGTTTAGGGTTCCCAAACATCAATATAAAATAGTGTTGATGTGTGGTCAATGGTGGGTATAAAAGTGGTTCATTTAAAAATATTATAAAACTATTACTTCGCAAAGAAAATATTACTGACACAAATTTCCAAAATTAATATAATTTTACTAAGCAGTTTCATCAAATGTTTTAAAAAACATGAAAACATCAGCCAAAAATTAACTTTCAGTTATCATTGACTCACCCTCCTTCCAAATCTGTATGACTTTCTTTCTTCTGCAGATACTGTATTTTGAAAAAATATTTCCACTGTTTTTGTCCATACATGTAAAGGCAATAGCTTTCTGCTGACTTTCCTCGTATATGGCCAAAAAAAAAAGTATTAATTTTGGATGAACTATCCTTTTAAGAGTTGCCTCAACTGGTGTTTGCAGTTGTGTGCAGGTGTTTCGTGTTAGAGTTGATACTGTGTATTTTAGCCTGGCTAAAACATCATACTGACCAATCAGCCACTCTCCATTAATAAAACTGTTTTTAAATTGTATAATACCATTATTATATTAACACTGGTCTCAGTCATGTCACATGTGAACTAAACCACTTCTCACACAAGTCAACCTAAACTTTCATTTTTTATTGCATTTCACTTTTAGTGTCCTCCAGAACTCTTCCTTCTCAATGGCACATTGTTTATCCACTCTTTGATTCATTTTACAGGCCAGATGTGACCGCTTGCAGTTCATTTGTTTTTTTGTGCAACATATTTGCACAGAGCTCTGCTTGTGTGCGTGGGAAGCTTTTTGGCGATGGCCTCTGTCAGACCGGCCTCTAATGAATCCCATTAAATCATGCACTTTTGTCACTTTGTCATGTGCTTTACAAGTGTGCAACCCCCATTATGGGTGAATGCTACATTGAGGAAAACAAACTACTTGACATCAGTGGACTTCTGCAATAAAAAAAGAAATCCATCGAATGTCTTCTAACTTGGCAATCAGGGATTAGAAAGTTTGACACGCGAGACTGCTTTTGCCAAACTTTGTGTTGAAGAGAACAAAAGTCTATGGCATGTATAAACACTTGGAAGACCTGGATTCATCTACTTGTCATCTGCCAAGAAGGGTAACATGTGTTTAGAGAATGGCTCGGATAAAAAGGGTGGACTTTACACTGAGCAGACCAGCCCAATCAATCTTTTGGTCCACCACTTTCCAAAAGCTTGTCTCGACTGTATCCTTCAACGTAAAAAAAGAGCAAAAGGAATAGAGTGCAAGATAAATTTGCTGATGATGTCCACTATTGTGGATTTTCCCAATCTCAAGGCACATCACAGCATGTTTTGTTGGGTCTGCAATTTTCCCCAACAGTATAGAGAAGATTTGATGGATGGTTATACTGTTGACACTTCACACAAACGGATCCCTTGATCTCCAGTGTCCAGAAGTGTTGTGGTTCTGGGGGTGGAATATGGCCCAGACGTCTGAACTTTGGCTGAAGTTGGTGTGAATCCCATGGACTAGAGCTGCAGTGATGACTTGATTGTAGACCTTGTTCAGAAAGAAAAACTCTCACAAGATGGACATTTAACAGGTTAGTGTTTAGTCAGGCTTGGGATTGTTCTCAAACTCAATGAAGAAAATGCATGAATGATGCATGCAAATCTCGGGAGACTTTATGCAAAATGGGGATGACCACGGTTCTGCCCCAAATGCTACCCTAAGGTTTTGCAGTCAGTCCACACATTAGTGACACAATGGCGCATAGACTGTCAGGTAGTATTTTGCTGTGGAATCCAATGGACCAGAGATGCATGGTTGTCTTAATGGAAATTCTCATAAGGTACATTTGAAATTCTCATGAGATACACGTTTGACAAGGTTAAGCTAGAATGAATGCCCCATCCAAATTTTGCAAGACTGAGGGTTACCATGGTCATGTGCTGAATGCTTCTGTAGAGTCCTGCAGTCCTCCTCTAATGCCGGGCACACACTGCATGATTTTCAAAGTCATCAAATCGCTGCTGTTCTCACATTGCACGATTGTCTGGGTTACCATCTGGTTCAGGCGTGTCCAAACTCAGTCCTGGAGGGTCAGTGTCCTGCAGAGTTTAGCTCCAACCCCAATTAAACACATCTGAACCAGCTAATCAATGTCTTTACTAGGTATACTAGAAACTTCCAGGCAGGTGTGTTGAGGCAAGTTGGAGCTAAACTCTGCAGGACACCAGCCCTCCAGGACTGAGTTTGGACACCCCTTTTCTGTCAGTGAGTGAAAATCGGGGCTAGTGACATGACTTGGAGCCACTGTCAGGTAGTAGTTGCTATGAAATCCCATGGACCAGAGCTACGGTGATGTCTAGATTACTAGTTTCCAACCATTGAAGAGGAGTGGACCAACATTCCACAGGCCACAATCAACAACCTGATCAACTCTATGCGAAGGAGATGTGTTGCACAAATTAAAATAAAGCTATGTAAACACTTGCATTTTTACAATATTATAAGTGTGTCCCACCAGGTAATGAAAAGTTCGACACACACTTGTGGTCTTCATCCTCACTTGAACGCTTGGGCCAAATACAGGAAATATGTCATATAAGTTGTCAAGTGCAAAGACCGCAAGTGTGGGTATTTGGACAAAGCATTTGACACCTCTAGTATAGTGATAAAACTAGTTCAGCAAAACTCTTGCTTGGTACACACGGTTGGCCACAGTGCTGTCTAGATCAGGGATAGGCATTATGGAGTGCCGCTGTCCTGCAGAGTTTAGCTCCAACCCTAAACAAACACACCTGAACAAGCTAATCAATGTCCTCAGGATTACTAAGGCTACAGGCAGGTTTTTTTTTTTTTTGGGAACTAAACTCTTCAGGACAGTGGCACTCCAGTACTGATAATGCCTACCCCTGGTCTAGATGGTAAAGCTGTAGATCAGGGGTGTCAAACTCAATTCCTGGAGCGCCGGAGCCCTGCAGAGTTTTGTTCCAACCCTGCTAAGGGCTCCAAATAAGCCTGAAGGGCTCCAGCCCTCCAGGAATTGAGTTTGACACCCCTGCTCTAGATGGACCAGTGCTGTCTGGATGGTAAAGCTTGTTCAGCGAAAGTTTAATGAAACACGTGTTTGATTAGGGTTAGGTTGGAGTTGCTTTGGGACCCAATGGACACAGTGCATGAATGGCCTGAATTTGAATTTGCGAAACTTTCGCAGAATGAGGGTTACCATGGCCATGTCCCAAATGCTGCCCTAAGGTTCTTCAGTTCTCCAGTCAGTGTGTTAGTAATATAGTGCTGCTATCAGATAGTAATGGAATCCCATTGACCAGAGCCACAATGATGTTGTTCATACATTTTTTTGCAAGATACATATTTGACAAGTTTAGGGTTGGGTTAGGGGTGGGGTTGCTTTGGGTCTCACTGAATACAGTGCATGGGAATCTCACAAGACTTGTCAAAGAATAAATGTAATGTTCAATCACACTCCCGAATGACACACTAAGGACTTGCAGTCTTCCTTCAGGTCCACATGTTAGTGATGTAATGCCACATACTGTCAGGTAGTAGTTTGCTTTTGTGAAATCCCATGAACAAGATGTATAGTTCAGGAAGGTTCTTTCGAGATTGCAGTTGACCAGGTTAAAGTTGGGGTTGCTGTGTACTCGGCCAAAGGACGTGCTCAGGGTGCACTTATCTCAAAATGTTAAGTGCGGCACCCCTGCCATGAGTCAGTCCTGTTCCTGGAGGGCCACCTTCCTGCACAGTTTAGTTTCAACCCTAATTAAACACACCTGTACCGGCTACTCAGAGTCTTCAGGAACACGAACACATTTACGTAGATATTTTGGAACAACTTTGAGCTAACTTCTGCCTCAAGGAACAGGAACTTCATGAACACATGCACACAACGGCCCATCTAGAGACAGCTCAGAGCAGCTGCATGTGAGCATCTACACTAAAAGTCCCCAGGAAACCCTTGACATGGGACCTTCCACCCCAGTACACAAACTTTCCAGTCCGCTGTTAGTTTTTGGATAGATGGTCAGACAGCTCTTAAATATTGTGGAGTGTTTTTCTAAAGACAGATATCTAGAATAAGAGCCAAGACACAGAAAAATACCAGTCATCTCGCTGGACTGTTTATCCTCTAACTCCACTGATCTTCTCGGCCTCCCCCAACTTCGCGACCTCCCAGAGATAGCAAATAGAGCCAGTGGACACTGACAATATATCTGAACTGAGGCATTTTCTCACAGTTTTCCATTTCCCGTCTGTAATGTGGGAAGACCCAGTTGGCCATTTCTCACAGGTGCAAAATTGAACATAATTCTGCAGTTTCTTTAATTTCGTGATATTTGAGCTTCAGTAATTTTCAGTGAAATTACAGCAGTGACATATTTTGGCCGTAGACTACAAAACACAGTTTGTAAAAGGAATGTTCTGTATTCTTTTCTCCTAAAAGGATATTACAGTACATTATAAGTATAAGGGAGTATCTCAACCTCAGTAAGATCCAATAAACCTTCCACATGTTCCAAAGTCGTCCAGAGCTCCATCCAAATTTTAAACTGAGCATATTCCCAAAAGTATTGAGTTGATAAATACAAATTTACTTTAGTAAGGTCAAATAAAGTCTCAAGTTCACACAGGAGTCCCTTACTAGGAAAAATGGTTGAGTTATGGGTAACATTTTAAGTTCTGCTAAAATTAATATTCTGTCGTAGTTATATATATATATGTATAGTTGGTTTCATTGTCTGTAATCAAAACTTGGATAAACAATATCCAAGGCTTTGTTGATATTGCACACAAATCTGATTTGGATTTAAAATCTGAACTTTTAGGACCCAATCATAACAGAGGATAAACATTAACTTTCTGGACTCAATGTGCTTCCTTTATAAGCAGAGCTGTGTCACTGATCCTGGGTGGTGAGGTTACTTTCAGGGCTGTTTCAATAAAAGTCTGTTGCTTGTATTTCAGGTTTGTCAAGAAATTCTATTGAGTAATACTTTGTAATTTATCATGCTTTGAGAATGCCTGGAGAAGTTAATGCTGGGAAATTCAAAGGACAACCTTGAAACTGTCAGACACCATAAAGATCACCTTTACACTGCTAAATGTTTTTTTTTGCACTGAATATTTTAATGTGTAAAGGCCATTCTTGAATTCTTCAGGTTTATTTTTTTCTCATCATATTTAATTTGGCATTGCTTAAATTATATCATGATATTCTGCACACAAATGTCTGCTTACAGCCTTGATTTTTTTACAAAAGGCAATTGATCATTTTTCATTTTGGTATTAATGCAAGTTTAATATTTTAATCCCAGAAAAGTTTTTTTTTTTTTTTTTTTTAAGGTTAAAATGTATTTATCTTTCACTTGAATTGCTGTTGTTTATGTAAATATGAGAAGATCCAATCACTGCTTTGGCTTTCATATCTCTTGGAATGTACAGCATTTATTTACAATGTATGGATCATAAGTGAATACAAAATAAATAAATATTTGTACACTATGTAATCTATGTTGTATTACATTATTGGACTTTAGAAAAATTGATTTATTCCATGTGTCAAAAAGCATTGATTGAATCACATCACTAATACAATATTATATAATTAATATTACAAAAGTAATTAATATTTATAATAATTATGTAGAATAAATGTAGAATTATGTAGAATAATATTAAACTTAAAATATATGAATTAACATCTGTCAAAATAATCAACTTTAACAGTGTAGTCTCAAATGTTTGATAAGTCAGTGATCAGATTAATATTTTTTCAATATGCGAAGAACCATAATTTCAAGAGTTTGCGATTTTTTTCTTCTCGTCTGCCTTTCTCTTTCATTCCTGTACTTATGGACTTATTTATATATTTAATGTCTTTGTGGAGCTGAAGAAAACGGTAATTATTCTTCATCTCAAAGGATGCAACTAGCTGAAAACGACAATCATTAATTATTAACATAACCCCAACTGTTTGCTTAATTTGTTGTTGTTTGCTTCTTTTTTTTTTATTAGAGCTAAAGAAAACTCTAATTATACTTAATCTCAAAGGATGTAACTAGCGGAAAACGACAGTCATTAATTATTAACATAACCCCAAGTATTTGCTTAATTTGCTGTGGTTTGCTTCCTTTTTATTTTTTATTTGAATGTAATTTGTTATATATTTTTTTTAAACAATGACTACCCTTAATCATATTTAAGGACTTAACTAGTTTGTGAAAGTCTCAGAAATGAAGTTTTCATTTTTTTGAAGTTATTTATTTTCCCCTTGTCTAGAATATTCTCTAATCCTCCTCCTCCTCTCTCTCGCTCTCATTCCTGCTCTGTGTTGAACACACAAAAGATCTCCTCAGCAGTAGTCTGTTTGATGTCTTCCATGAAAAGGGAAGCCATCGCCCGTGTCACTCTTCTCTGTCTTTTATTCTCTTGTTTTTACTTATTTATTTCAGGCGTCTCACTCATCGCTCTGTCTTTGAGCTGTCCCCCTGGTGCCCTTTCCCCAACAGAGCTTACAGTTTTCAATCAGCACTTCCCACTCACCAGGACCATCCAGATTTCATGTGCCTCAGCCCAAGCGGCCTGACAATAGCTGGACGTGAGCTGAACACCGCTCCAACTGAAGCCAGAGACTCTGAGTGCACCTACTGTATGATATAATTACAGAGATGACAGTGTGAACTTCTCTCACATCCTGAGTGCACTGGAATTTAGGGAGAAATTCACCAAGAATGAATTGTGCCCTCTGATAGTGTTGTTTATTTGCATTTGCTGTCTGTCTGCATTACTTTAGCACCTCATCCACTAAAGGAATTATGCAAATCAAGAAAAGGCCCAAACCTCATGGGTTGTGAGCATTAAGTGGTGGAGGATGCATCAAACATTCATACTAGCATTCTTTACTGAGACTGTAGAGCATTACAACAATATAATCACCTGAAATGTCTTAAAATGCAGAAAATCCCTCCTGACTACATAACACATCTGGATATGGGCTGTTGATGAATTATTGCTGTCACGGCAACAATAATATGTACTATATTAATAATATACACAGGATGCAGGCCATAAACCAAAAAAAAAAAAAAAGTGTCATGAAGTGAATTTGTCACTTTTCTTTTCTTTATTTACTTGCAGAGGAAAGATTTAAAATCTTATATTGGTGGCAAACCCAAGCAAAATGCTTTAATCTAATCTAAAACAAAACAAAACAAAACAAAACAAAACAAAACACAAAACAAAACAATTTTAGATATAGATATTTTTGGTCCAAAATAACAAAACATTGGACTCTATTGACTTTCATTGAATGGGAAAAACAAAACAAAACAAAACTGAGATTTAAAAAAATATATATATTATGTCATTTTCCACACAAGAAAGGAAGGTTATGAAAGAACGTTATGAAAGAACGTTACGAAACAACGTTATTTTTCAAATATCTTTTGTTTTGTACATGAGAAAGTAAGTTACAAATCATGATAGTGAACTGATCCAAAACAACAAAACCTTGGACCCCATTGACTTTCATTGTACAGACAAATATTAAACAAAACAAAACACAACACTGACATATGCTAGTAATCTTTTGTTGCATACAATGACCTACATTATATTCCTCGAACACCTCTTCCGCAAAAAAGGAAGAAATAGTTCAAGCACAATGACATTTTTCATTTGGAACATCATTTTGGTTGCAATGCCTTTCAGTGAGTTTTGAGTCTCGCTTAGCGTGCCAACAGAAATGCTGCAGGCTTACCTAGGACTGTTAAAAAACTTCTCACACCAGCCTGTAACAGTACACCACGCCTTAGAATAGATTGTGCTGCTTTTATTGGAGGAAATATCTGGATTGATTCCACCTTGTGTGAAGTTTGGCTGGCATATGGAGGCTTTACTGACTCTGTGTAATGGGAATGAAAGGACGGGCTCATGCAACTCTACAAAGATAATAGAAATATATGAGTTTCCTGTCATCTGCCATATTCCACACCCTCAGTCATGAACCAGTCGCTGGCAAATTCTTCTACACCCAGAAACTGGATTTATCCAACCGTGTGCATCTACTCTAAAGAAGTCCTACCAACATCCCTTAAGTTACTCCATATGCCACTGTTTGCTTTCAAAATCCATCTCGCATTTTGAAACGATCAGATTAGATTCAATTTAGCAGCACTTATTTGATTTAGTAATTGTAACTTTATATCCAAGAATTGAAACGTATTGAAAAGTATTTTATAATTTCTAATTTATTTCTCAGAACTGTGACTATTTCTCTTTTTATATTTTTTTTTATTGTGACTTGATATCTCACAATTGTGAATTTATATTTCAGTTTGTATGCCTCGTAATTGTGACTTTATTTGGCAGCTTTATTTTTTGTTTCTAATTGTGAATTTCTATCTCATAATTATGAATTAATATCTTACAATTGTGATTTTATTTCACTTAATTGCAACTTTATTTTTGCATCTTGTAGTTGTGAATTTACATCTAATAATTGTGATCTTATCATTTTCTTGTTACTCTAGTTTTTTTTTTTTGAGTAATTAACATTGTGTTACAATGTGACTTTATTTCCTATTTTAACCTTTATCTCACAATTTCCTGTTTTTTTTCTGTAGTTATACCTTATAAGTTTACAGAAAAAATAAAATAAATAAATAATAATAATAATAATAACCCCAGTTGTTTGTTTGCATTTTAAATATTAATGCAGAACAACAGATTCACACAAAGTTATATTATTATTTAGTGCTTTCTCATAAAAAGAAAGACAACACTTATCTTGTAGCACTGGTTCTGTTTATTTATTTTGAAAGTTATTTTATGTTTTTACAGCGGCGGGGCCCATTTTCATAATCTCGCCTGAGGCCCTGCCTGCACCCAGTAAAATCAAAAATATAATAAATAAAAAAGTCTAATTTCACTGCGATTGCATGGCTTGGACTGAGACTTATGGGATTGTTTTAAGATAATACAAAAACATGAGCAAGATCCCAAGGGCCTCATGGAGCCTTCACTTCAAATGTAAACTTGGACGTTGTGCGCTTGTCTTTCTCTTCCTCTCCAAAACTAGTAGGATATAGATTTTCTTACCTCACTGGTCATTAACACACCTGACAGATTTTAATATATATTTTAAATAAAAAAGGGAAATTCTACACAGCCTATCCCAAAAACAACAGGCTCATTTGGACTCCACACACGAGAGACTTTGACTTGTGGTTTGGACTGAAAGCGGACAGGAAAGATGTCATTTTTTCCCCTTTCTTTTTGCATCGGACAAAAGCTTTACAAAAGTACAATTGCATTACAAGTTTGGGATTTCCGTCTCTTTTTGAAATCCATAATTTGCTGTAATTTGTGCTTTTATCTGCCTGCTAAAACATGTACAATGGCACTGGATATAATGGCCTCATTGATAGCATTTGAGATTAGGACTGGCCCATTACATTCATGAATGCTTTAATGATTTGGCAAGCGCCGCCGAGTCTTGACTTCTGTCAGGGGATTTTAACCCCAATCAAGAAATATTTTTTTCTCAATTTAAGTTGGACTTTCATAAACCAAATTTAAGAGTTTTATTCCAATCTGTATTCTGAAAGTTTTTATTGAGGGATTTGTTTATATATCATTCGGCTGTTTTTATTCTTGCACTTCATCTATTTGCGTCTATAGATTTAATTTACAATACATATCTTTAAAAGTCTTTTTTTTTTTTTTAAATGACCCCCCCCCCAGCAAGATCCCAAGGGCCTCATGGAGCCTTCACTTCAAATGTAAACTTGGACGTTGTGCGCTTGTCTTTCTCTTCCTCTCCAAAACTAGTAGGATATAGATTTTCTTACCTCACTGGTCATTAACACACCTGACAGATTTTAATATATATTTTAAATAAAAAAGGGAAATTCTACACAGCCTATCCCAAAAACAACAGGCTCATTTGGACTCCACACACGAGAGACTTTGACTTGTGGTTTGGACTGAAAGCGGACAGGAAAGATGTCATTTTTTCCCCTTTCTTTTTGCATCGGACAAAAGCTTTACAAAAGTACAATTGCATTACAAGTTTGGGATTTCCGTCTCTTTTTGAAATCCATAATTTGCTGTAATTTGTGCTTTTATCTGCCTGCTAAAACATGTACAATGGCACTGGATATAATGGCCTCATTGATAGCATTTGAGATTAGGACTGGCCCATTACATTCATGAATGCTTTAATGATTTGGCAAGCGCCGCCGAGTCTTGACTTCTGTCAGGGGATTTTAACCCCAATCAAGAATCGGACAGATACTCAGCGACACATTGTGAAACTGAATACTTGGTTCCTTTGCTTTATTTATCAGAGAGCCTTCCTGTTAAATATATATAGGTGTATATATCGATCTGTAGGGGGCGCTGCAGTATTTCTAATCGTCTACTTTAAGTCACATTACCTGCTCAAATGCAGACTCACTGTCATGAGCAGATTATTGCATGTAAGAAGAAAAAAAAACTTTTTGTTAGTCTGTCAGGTCTGTATGTTTATAGTTTTTTGGTGAATATTTGAGATTTTGGGCTCTTTGGTTTTTCATAAATTTTTAACTTCTTTAAACTTTTAACTTTTAAACATGCAAAATAGACTTTTAAGTGTTTATTTTATAGCACTGTATCTATTTGTGTCTGTAGAATTAAATGACAATATATATATATATATATATATATATATATATATATATATATATATATAAAGGCCGTATATATTTTCTGAAAAAAACAAGAAGTAGATTTACTTAATTTTTATTTTGCAGGTTTTTGCACACATACATTTTAAGTAAAATCTACTTAACTAAGTTGAAAATTTGAACCTTTTTAATTATTCATGCCCCAGTGCATGATGGGAAAAACGGGATCATAACTTTGATATTTACTTAAAGAATCCTTGTAAACATAAACAATTCCAAGTAAAATATACTTATAAGTTCAAACTTTAATTTCTACAAGCTTAAATTGAGTACTAATATTGAATTTACTCTTTTACTTTTTTACTTCTTGGCTGAACTAAATTAATGTAGAAATTACATTTGTTTTTCTGTATTATTTACTTCACCACAAAATCATTTTTATCAGTGTAGCATGATGGGAAAAACGGGATCATAACTTTGATATTTACTTAAAGAATCCTTTTAAACATAACAAACAATTCCAAGTAAAATATGCTTATAATTTCAAACTTTAATTTCTACAACCTTAAATTGAGTAGTAATATAGAATTACATTTTTTTTTAATTCTTACCTGAACTAAATTATTTTATGTAGAAATTACATTTGTTTTTATGTAGTATTTACTTTACCACAAAATCATTTTTATCAATGTAGTAATTACAAACTAAACTTAACAGTTTTATTCCAGTCTATATTCTGAAGGTTTTTACAGATGGATTTGTTCATATATCATTCGATTGATTTTATTATTGCATTTTATCTGTTCACATCTGTAGATTTCTTTTATCTCAACTTCAGTAATACTTACATTCACCAACATTTACAGTTTTATTCTTATCTATTTTCAGAAGGATTTTATAGAGGGGTTTGTTCATATATCATTTGGTTGATTTTATTATTGCATTTGATCTATTTGTGTCTGTACATTTCAATTACAATACATACATTTCAAAGACCATTTTATTTTTTTCTCAACTTCAGTAGTATTGACATAAACCAAGCTTTACAGTTTTATTCCAGTCTATATTCTGAAGATTTTTACCGAGGGATTTGTTCATATATATTTCACCTTATTTTATACAACAGTTTAGTTTTTAAAAACATGGTGAAAATTATGTTTTTTTGGGCTATTGAGTGCATTTTCTGATTTATGAAATGATAAAAAGAGAAATTCAAAATCCCCACAGTAAAAACTTTTAACTCTAATATGTCAACAAAATCAAACAATAATTTTGAACCTGGCTTTATCCAGTGTACAGATTTATTTTCTAGAAATTTATTCAGATATAGGCCATATTATTAAGATATTAAGATAATGCCTCATTTAAGTAAACATAGTATTTCAGAAAAAAAAAAAGTTTGCAATTCCTAAAATAATCATTAAATTGGAGAATAATGGTGATTCATATTTTGTAAAAGTCTCGTCTTAAACAACTGTGATCACAATATGACGTGACTTATTCGGACCTCAAAAAGCAAAGTTTGAAACTTTATGCCCAGTTAACCCCATGAATAATCGTCCAGGCATAGTCTACTTTTAATTTAATTAACATTTATGAGATAATTTAATGTGTAATGTTCTTATTAATGGACATGGATAGTTAAATTCTGTCTCCCATATATTGCATAATGAATGGAGGAGATCAGTAGGTCATTTAGGAATGAAAGATGGTGGGACAGAATTATTCACCCGCGTGTGAGAGCTAGCAGAGGCGAGTGATTAGAAACGTGGATGGATGCCCAGATAAATGTTGGTTAAGCCATTATTCAGGCTCAGAGGAATGCCGAAAGGTGCCGGGAACAAAATTAACACATCGCACCTTCATAAATACAGTAATTGGCTGTGTAGTGAAATGATCAGGCCTGTGTGGAAACAGTACCCGCAGAAATGCACAGGATCGGAAAGTTCTATGCATTCAGTAGGTTTGTTTATTAAATATTTCAAGTAATAAAAACCATTTGGCACCTGACTTAAGAGGGGAACGGTGACGGAACGGACTACATTACTATTCAACCTGCCCACAAACAAACAGTGCATTGTGGGTTTTGCTTGAGAGTCAAACTTTTGAGAACTTTAAATAAACAAACAAACAAACAAACAAACAAACAAACAAACAAACAAACAAACAAATAAATAAATAAATAAATAAATAAATAAAT
>NW_015554054.1:324846-338861 GCF_001515605.1 Sinocyclocheilus anshuiensis
ATTAAATTAAATTAAATTAAATTAAATTAAATTAAATTAAATACCCTTGGTCATTTCCCAGACCTATAGATTGTGGCTCTGCTGGTTTCTGCTTCAAAATCAGCAGCTACAACACATTTTACCATGTTTAAATGCAATGAAAAAAAATGCTTTTGACTTTACCTGTTTTATTTATAATGACTTGTTTTATTTTAAGTGGTTGCACAAATTGGAATAATTCGCGTTTAGATATTCAAGTTCACTTTTATGTGTGTCTGTGTGTGTGATTTACTCCTTTAAAATTATTTAAAGCTTATTACAACATAATATATAATTTATAGTGCGCTTAATGTTACTACTGTATGACTGAAAATCAACATTTTGTGTTAATTTAACTTGGCCAAGTTTAAAACTATATTTATTAATGTTCAATCTACATAGATAATTTAATATAATGATTATGTAGCATTCATATAGTATATTAATTAATAAATACATAATGTAAATAAAATGATTTGAATGTAAATATAAGTTCCTGAGATACATTTCACCATTTGTTTTTCATAGCAAACTTTTAGTTTGACAAAAAGGACATTTGTTGAGTAGTACAGAAAAGAGATAATTCAGTAAAACAATTTTTTTAATCATAATATTTTATCATTTATAACACACAATCTTTTTTATTTATTTTAAGATCTCACTTTATTGCATTATTAGATTATTTCAAATTTGTTGAGTAGAACAGAAGAGAGGATTCTGTAAAACAATGTTGAGTTATTTAGTTTTTTTTCTCCTAGCATATAAAGAGAAATGTTCAATCTATGTTGATAGATTTATTTATTAACAAAATACATCATATAAACAAACTAATTTGAATTTCAATATAATTTCCTTAGACGTTTTCCAACACTTTCCACACAGTTTTAAAAAAAATTTCATTCATAACAAAATGAGAACTTTCTAAAAGCCAGAGTTCATTGAAAGAACTCACTTATACACATTTGTTGCGAAGAACAGAAAAGACAGGACTCAGTAAAACAATGTTTTAGAAAGTTCATGTTTTAGAGTCATGTTAGTTGTGATTTTGTATGCATGCATACAGTAAAGAATACGGTTTATTTTCTAGCCTTCTCAATATCCAGTCATCTCGAACCACAATAAGGGATGAATTTACTGAACAGTCATTTTAGTGAGAGGTATTTCAGCACAAAGCACTTATCTCGCACCACGAACCACAGTGTAAGCACTTGAATAAAGTCACGGTCATTATTTTCAGAGCAAACACGCCGCATTTCTATGCAAATGAGATTTGTGCACAAAAGTTGCTGCTACCTCCAATTAACGTTATTATGCTATTACCTCCTGCAGACGGTAAACAGAGTTTTATTTAAAAGAGCATTAGTAGTAATTCATAAAATGATGATCAAATGTTGGAAAACAGTGTTAATTAGGCATATATATCCAGTCAAGCTTATAAAATCATTTAAAAGAGTTAGTTCTTGGATCAGTAGTTGTCTTCTAGTAAATGATGTCAGATTGTGGTAGTGTACCTTATGCTTCTCCAACGTTTTTAGCATTGGACCACTTCAAAAGTAAAACAAATACTGCACCCCACCCCCACATCTCATTACGGGACATTATTTGACGTTCTTTTCACCAATCTTATTTTGAGCCACCAGTGTATATTTTTTTACTAGGGTGCTGTTTTGTTATTTCAATTAATAGCCTGCTAGGAACAAACAGTAAATAAGTTGATTTTTCTTTACCTAAAATGTCACATCAAGCACTTATAGTATACCAGCAACACTTCCAGTATTATAATACAGCCTTCCTTTACTAAAAAAGAAGTTTAATCATGTGTGCTGCTAGTATACTTCCTTTGAACTACAAATACTGGCTTCTCTTGTAAGCCGTCAACAGAACATTCAATTTCTATGAATCATATCATAAAACAACAAGTCAAATAACAAAAGGAGCACGCATCTTTACAATACATACATCACTGGCGTAAATCCACTGCTAGTGTAGTTAAGTCTACAAGTATAAAATTAATAACTAAATAGAAATCTAGAAGTAGTACACTTAGAGTGCAAAACGTGAAAAAAAAATACGTTTAAGATTTTTTTCTTATTATTTTTATTGCAACTATACTGTGAACTACATTATAAATGTATTTGTTATTTATTTATTTGACCCTCTAACTCTAACACTTTCTATTCTATTTTAATTCTACTTTATCTTATATTTATCTTCTATTATTATTATTTTTTTTTAAAAACAACAAAAAACAAACAAACACTAGCTTTCTATTTTTTCAATTCTATCTACTTGTTTTTCTTTGTGTGTGTGTGTGTGTATATGTGTGTGTGTGTATAATCAACTTGCAGGTATGTTTACTAGCAATATAATTCTAGCCCATTTTTTAGTACATGATAGTGCACTTTGAAGTATACTACTATTTTGAATAGTTTTCATGCTGCAAGTATACTTGTAAGTTATTGTCTCCCAAAAGAAAGAATCAACTCTGAACAGCCTAAACGAGTCGTCAGTAATTCGAATCCCACTTCTGTGATGGCTACACGTCACGGGGTAACACATTTGCATTATGCTATGTTCTATGTTGGCCGGCTACAAACAACTTGACCCGCCAACAAACACGTCATTTTACTGACGACCGCTTCTCTAATCTGGGGAAATTCAACGCAGGATTCACACAAAGCTTGCTCTTGAAAGATGCCTCAGTACCCAGTTTATTTTTGTACCAGCTGGTTCCACTAAATCACAACTTGTAAGTATGATAAATAATAGATGTTGATATTCTCTATCGAGTGAGTCTATCACAACAGACATCTGACCAATCAGAGCAGAGCAGGCTCACAGAATGGAGGGTTTTAGAGAGACTGAATCTGAGAACTGCTTCGAACGAATCGTTAGAGAATCGCTGGAAAATTATAAGTGATATTAAATGCATATTTTAAGAAAACGAAAGCGTTTTGTTTTTTAACTTGCATGCATGTAAACCTATTCTAGGAGACTCCCAAAACAATATTAGGAACCTTAAAAATAGTATAATAAGGGCACTTTAAATTCATAAAATGTACTTGAAACATAATTATTTGGCAACACTTTACAATAAGGTCAGATTATACATTAAGTAACACTGACTAACAATGAGCAATACATTTGTTACAGTATTTATAGATCTTTGTTAGTTAATTAAAATACAACTATTTGTTCCCATACGGCAAAAAATTTAGTATTTGTGACCAACATATATTTTAAATATATGCCAAATATATGTTGTAAACAGTGAAGCTCAATGAAATATATTTTTGAAATAGAAAATATATTTAGTTTAAACATTCATATATATATATATATATATATATATATATATATATGAACATTGTAAAGTATGTTCTTTGCTGCATTTTATTCAGATGTGTTATATGTTCATACGCATTATAGACAACAAATAAAGTTTTTCTTCAAATGTGACATACGTTGATGTATTTCATTGGATTGAAATATATAGTGCTATGTGAAAATATATGAAAAATATGTTTTTCAATGGTTTTATATATTTTAAAATGTATTATAAAATATACATTTTTAAATATATACAAAAAATATATTGGTAGAAAATATATTTACGCAAATATATTGAAGCATATTTTGGCAAATATTTTTTTTTGGCCATTTTTTTGTATATTTTGAAATATATTTAAAAATATTGCTGTATGGGTTAGTTCATGTTATCACAGGTCCAATAGATAGTATACAGACACAACTGTTATATAGTGTTATATAGTATTACAACTGTAATACCCCGCCCCACCCCAGTTTTTTACTGACCTATAAATTTGCCAGACAGGAGTTTTGTTCTTTGATGTTTTCATTGCCTTTTTTTTTTAAACTTACATTAATAAACATAAGTTAGTAAAACTAAATGAGCCTGTACGAGCCTAAAACTAAATGAGGAATCAAGTTGGATCAAACACATGACTACCAGTTACATTACTGAATTGACACAGTGACTTGTTAAATCATTAATTCATTGTTATTTACTGAGTTAGTGTTAGTGTTTCTTGTCAATTTAGTTTAACATTATTAATTTTTTAATAAAATTTGTTTAAACTCATTTAATGTATGCATGTATGTATATATGCATTCATCCAGCCAAACAACTCATATTCCACTTGTTCTCACTAGTCTACTGTATCTTCTACAACAAAAACTACAAGATGGGGAATTGTGCAAATTGTGTTAAACCTCGTGTTCACACTGCTATCTCAGAGTTACATAATTCCTTTAGTGAACTGAGCTCTAAAACAACACACAGCGTATGCAAATAAACAATTTATCCTCCTAAAATGTCAGTTCCTCATGAAAAGACCGTCAGCTATTTTCCCTCTTCTCTCAAATGGCCCCCAGGTGCCCAGGCTTTCCGCCCTCTAGAGTCCCAGCCTCCTCACACCGCCGTACCAAGATCCCGTCATCAATTCATCCGAACCTCTCCACACGTAGCCTGCGGTTCCATGCCAGTAAAGGTCCTATTAACCTCTTGGCAAGCTTATATTGCTCTTAAATAATTAAGCCCCCCTCGCCACATGGAAAAACCTGCTCCATTATTAACGAGATGGGGGCTCCTTTTTAGGTGAAAGCACACGATTAATTATTCAGAATGAAAATCATAGTAAAGACACCTGTTATGCTGCTTGTGCTCGACTACACCTACACACGGGCCGAGAGAAGCTTTCAGAAGGGTGCCAAGCACTGAGTTAAATGTTAATACCAACAAACTGCACCGAAATTAACTTCTGTCTTTGTTCTTTTGGAATCATAGGAAAGATATTTTCAAATGTTTCTAATTGAAAACAGTGATATTAAATGGACAACTTCTCAAAAAAAATTTTTTTTCTGAGAAGACACTGGAAATCTCATGTTTCAGAAATATCTCGCACAGTTCTCAGATTCGCAAAGATGCAAAATCTGCAATCTGAATTTTGATATGAACTTTCTAATTTCTCATCATAGTCCATATTATATGAGCTACACCATCCACATTAATTCAGATAAAGCTGATTAAACATAAATACAAGGTTCTGTCATGAAACTCTAGAAGGCACAGGCCAATCTGACATAATCACATCATTATCACATGGCGCAGCTGATTGGTTCTTTTTACATCAGTGGCCAATGAGCTTGCTGCTCTACATTCAAATACTTTGTGTAACGAATTCAGTCCACTGAAGGTGAGTTGAAGTGAGAACCCAAGTGCAGTTTATTTACAGTGTGATCCAAACAATAATCCGAGACTTGACAGGAACAGACTTGACATGAACAGACTTGACTTGACTTAACTAGGCATGAACAGACTAGACTCACCGACAGCGGGTTACAACATCAATACATGACGAGAGACAATGGCAACACGATGGCTACTTATAACAAACAAGAGGGTCACATGACAAGAACAAACCAATGGGAAACAAGACACATGACTAGGACAACCAATCAGAACATGACACATACACAAGGCAGAGATACATGAGGGCAAGGGAAGCATGATACTAACAGGGTGAAACAATTACAAAATAAAAGACATGAAAACATGAACATGAAACAAAACCAAAACCCCACATTACACTTGGCTAGTGTTTGCTGTAGCAATTGCAGCACGCTTCAGAAGCCCTCCACCTCCCCAGCTCCACCTGTATCGATCTGCCACGGGGTAATGCTGTGTATGTTATATATGGGGGTTATTTCATATGTGTTATATGTGCAGCAGCATTATTTCTTACATGCTCACTTCCAAGACCAAACACATTGACATTGTCACGTATACTACCATGCTAAACCCTTAGAGAGTTGTCATGACAGAACTGAGAATCTCCTGAGCAATGAAAGTTCAACTTCTGAGCAATTACATTTAAAAAACAAACAAAAAAAATTGCTTATACAATACCTTTTTATAGCATAACTGTTATATAACATTAAGACTGTAAAATATTTTTTATTACACCTTAGCAACCACACAGGAACTTCCTGGCCACCACCTACAACACCCATCTAAACTCATGAGAAAATAATTTGTTTTGTATGAAAACTTAGAGTTTTTCGAAAAATAACTCCTTAAACCTAACTCTTAGTGAGACTTAAACAGATCGTACGGAAATGTACACGAGATCTTGAGAATTCATCACCAATTTGCCAAAACAGCCTGGAGGAGAAAAAGTAAAATACAAGAAAGTCTGTAATAGTCCAGGTGACGTGCAAATTTTGAGGTGATATGTTAACTTTTTCATAAAAGCATGAAATTGGTACACTTGTACAGTTTGGGGCCCTGAACATTTTCAGAAATGGAGCCATCGCAAAAACACCTCGTGGTTGCCATGGCAGCCATTTTATATTCCGCCATTACCAAATTATGTGTTTTGTGTCATATCTTCTGAATCAAACATGGCAACACAGAAAAGGTGATGTCTACCCATATATTTTGATGGTCAGTTATTACAATGATACCATATGCAACAACATAAACTGTTCAGGGGAATAGTTAATGGTGAAATCAGTGATGTGAGAAGGAAATCACAGTATCTAAGTAGCACAGTATCACAGCATCTACAATAGTCCATATTATGGCTAATTATTTTATCTTTCTTTGATAATTGACTAATACAATATCGTTTTCAAGAACAGAATCATATATTTCAGAGATATAAAAAAAAATCCTCTTAGGTAAGTATATCTTTACTTATCTCTCAGGCAGAGTCAGGTAGGTCGTAACGCGTACGTTTTTCTGTTTCTGCTTCTGTTGGTTAGATATTTTTTGCTGTTAAGATCGGTTCTTCATTCTTTATAATTTGTATTTTGATTGCATATATTTGTAATAAGAATAAAAGCTGTCGGTTATGAAGAAGCTTTTGATATTTGTATTGCTTGTTTACTGCACTTAAGTGGCGAACTGTCCTGCAGTAGTTTCAATTTGAACCATTCGCATGCTATAGGTTTTTGGTGTGTTAATTGTCAAGGTGTCCACAGCTGTATTCACTCAAGAGTTGATAAGCTATGCATTTATTTGCTATCTGTGCACTGACTTGGGATATCTGTGACTCTACCTTTGCGACCCCACCGAGCAAGGACACCGACAAGGCACTTAAGTATCTTTATTTTCCTTTCTGCACACACTCTCCTTACACCTTCTTTTTCCCACATCTATCATGTTTTCAATACATTCCTGTTTTTATTTATCAACAATGCTCTAACACAGACAGCAATGCAATCTTGCTAACCTTCGTCCTATCTACACCTCTTCTACTGCACCCATCTCTTTTTCCTGTGGGTCTCTGGAATTGTCAGCCAGCTGTCAACAATGACTTCATTTCAGCCATTGCTTCTCAGTCTACTATTAGTATCTCAGGCTTTAATGGGACCGGGATTCATCCAGAAGGCTCAGCAACCCCTGCTGCTCTACTACTACTTCTTCGTGAACATCGGACCAAACTCAGGGTAGCAGAGACAGAAAGGCACAAATCGAAAGATCCATCTGACCTAAGTATATATCAGTTTTTGTTTTCATCTTTCTCTGTTAAAGCCCATGCTGCCAAATCTTTGTATTTCCACAACAAGATCAACAGTGCTTCAGACACATGTAATCTCTTCAAAACATTAAATTCCCTCCTCTGTCCCCCTCCACCACCTCTTTAACAGCTGATGATTGTGCTGCATTCTTCACAGACAAAACTAAAACCATCAGCAGTCTGTTCTCAGCTCCACACACACAGGAACTCAAACCAACCACATCCACTGCTAAAACTCTCCTCTCCTCCTTCTGTCCCCTCGCTGAAGCAGAAGTATCGAAACTTCTCCTTGCCAGCCATCCTACAACAAGCCCTCTAGACCCAATCCCCTCACACCTTCTCCAAGCTATCACTTCTACCAGCTCTCACACATATGTTCTCAGAATGTTCTCATTCTGCTGGATCTATCTGCTGCTTTTGACACTGTAAACCATCAGATCCTCCTGTCCACCCTCCCTTCACTGGGCATCACAAGAACTGCATTTCATTGGTTTGAATCCTATCTCACAGGTAGGTCTTTCAGGGTGGCCTGGTGAGGTATCCAAAGCAAATCAACTGGTCACAGGGGTTCCTCAGGGATCAGTTCTTGGACCCCCTCCTCTTCTCCATATACACTACATCACTGGGACCCACAGTATCACAGCACAGTATCTATTTTTATTCTTTCTTTATAATTTGTATTTTGATTGCACATTTGTAATTAGAATAAAAGCCGTAGGCTATAAAGGAGCTTTTGATATTTGATAGTAAACAAGACGAAGAATGAAATTCAAACAAATTCAAAATCAACAGATCCTAAAAGAGTAGATTTAATTCATTTTAATTAATTGAATGCATTTTATTTTTCAATATAAATGATCAAAAAACTTATTATGTGGTACTTCAAGACACATATACTACTACTACTACTAATAATAATAAATGGCAACTACAGATATTTGCAGTTCATTTAAATACACTTTATTTACTGAATTAACTTTCATATTATGGACCATGGTGGCAGAACACTTAATTTCCCAGAATGCTTTAATTTATCTTTAAAGTTATCTGCAAACAAAGCAGTGGACGTTTTTGGTCCTGCATAGCAAAATTAAGGATTCAGCTAACTATTTTTTGTTAATAATTTTTGCTAATATCAAAATGAAACTCAATAAAATACTTTTATTGTCATTCCAGTTTAACATTTTGTTGGCTGTGTAGCCAATTCAATTCAAATTTCACACTCATGAGCTTTTCATTTCTTAGGATAAGTTTACATGACATTGACAAGTTTTTCCTTTGCATTTTTTTTTGAAGTTTCGCATACAGACGACAACATTGTTAAAGCGTTCCCTGTTCACACGAATATGTGAAAATGACTAAAACCGCTGTATTCATGCCAGGCCAGTAGATGGCGATATCAGGCCCCCAGAAAGCTGTTGTTGTGTAAATGAACATCCCAAACACATAAAAAGTTGTTTTCAGTATTTAGTTGAAAACATTGTGTAAATGCCCCCTTTAAATTCTGAATTGAGCAACCTATAGTTTATCTGTGTGTATATGTGTGTTTGCATTCAGTTCAGATCAGAGAACAGTACTTTACTGGACATAAAAAGATCCAGAAACAGTTTTACACCGACAGACCGTCACGTCGTGGTGTGGTCCCACCAGAAATGTGACAACAACAACAGCAAAGCTGCTCCTAGTACCTCGGGCTCCTTCAGCTCAGTAGTCATCGACTGCACTGACGCTTTGCTCTCCACGTTTTCTGACTGCTATAATGGGGCACGCTGCTTCGTCTGCCTGCTTCTGTGACAGTATAAAACAGGAGTCACTTCCCCTGAGACCAGGAAAGACTTTAACGAGAGTGTAAAAGTGATTGTGAGAGAGAGAGAGGCACTGTTCTAATATGGCTCCCATCTGAGGCGTCACAGATGTCAGAGGACAGTTTAATGCAAAGAACTGAATTATTCATAAGAAATGCCACTTTTCAATCTACCAAGATTCTATCTACTTTTATGCATACCAAAAAACAAGCACACACAGAGGATGGATTGAGAAAAAAATAGTGTATAAAAACAGCATTCATTAGTGCAAAAAAAGCTCAGATCAGAAACTCTGAGATGAATTAGTTTGGTTTATGTTCTGATTGCTGACATCTGGGGCCAGATTTACGAAACATTCTTAAAGTTGGGAATATTTTGTATTCCCCAAAACATTTGTTAAAAATATTTTACTATCTTAAGAAATCACTCCAGAAACTGTGATGTTTGACATTGTAGGTGCAGGTAGCCATTCTTCTTATTTATTTTTTTTAAAAATTAAGATTTTTCCCCCTTAATAAGCCAAAGCTTTGATTTCTTGCACCAACAACCAAATTTAGCTGCAGTGTGTACATGGCCACAGTAAATTCAATAAAATTAAATAAAATGCATTCACTCTAGACAGAGTGCAAGAATGATGGAGTGTAAATGATTAAATATGATTGTTGATCAACAAGTGTTCAGCGAGAACCACCACACAATCTGATGACACCATTTTTTTTTTAAGGAATTACAGACTTCTTTGGTTAGGTCCAGGGAGTTATAAAATTTATGAAATTACTCACAGCACCTTACCAAAACGACCTTTTCCAAAAATGGCATTAGCAAAATGCTACATTGTTGTCTTCAGTCAAATTGTTTTCATGTAGCTTCACAGCAAATCATGCTGAGGTAATCAAACACAATCTTCTAGAAAGTTAGAAAGCATCTGAATTGCTCACAGAACCTTTAACAAGCTACTCTTTCCCAACATAGCATCAGCAAAAGAGCTAAATTGTTGTCTTTGGTCAAATTGTTTTTGCATAGCTTTACAGCTAGGCACGCTAAAGTAATACAAACATGCTAAAAAAAGTTAGAAAGCCTCTGAAATTACTGACAGCACCTATAACGACTCGCTTTTCCTAACAACTAACATTTGCAAAAGCGCTACATTGTTGTCTTTTGTCAAACTGTTTTAGTTAGCGTTACAGAAAAGTGCTGCAAATAATCAAACAATCTCCAAGGAACTTGGAGCACATCTGAAATTGCTCACAGCACCTTTAACAAGCAACTTTTTTTCAAGTACCGATAGCAAAAGTGCTACATTGTTGTCTCAGGAAAATGTTTATGTGCCTAGCTTTATAGCTAAGCGTGCTGAGGTAATAAACACATTTGCCTGCTAGATTGTCTCTCTTGGGATGTCAGCTGGCAAAACTAAGTTAGCTATTTTAAAAATGGTCTGCTGTGTGCCATTTACTGTTTCATCAAGTGAAGTATTTACATAAAATATTGCCCCTTTAACACCTTTTGTCATTAGCTTGTAGTGTAGCTACCTACGTTTTTCAAAGAGTTGTTTACTTAAACTACTTACCTAAAATTAGCTTGTAGCTTCTCCAACACTGCTAACTGTGGATAATGCTAGCACAGAGATATTATTCACAAATTTAAAGCTAAATTGTTGTCTTTGGTCAAATTGTTTTTTTTTTTGTGTGTGTAGCTTTACAGCTAAGCATGCTGATGTGATAAACACATTATACTAAACGTTCTGAAATTTCTCACAGCACCTTTAACTTGAACGTGCTGAGGTAATAAACATATAATCTTAGAATGTCTTTCTTAGGATGTTGGCTGGCTAATCTAAAGAAATGGTCTGCTGCATGCAATTTTACTGTTTCGTCAAATGAAATATTAAAATATTTCCGCTTTAATACCTACAATTTAGTTAGCATTTAGCAGTTAGCAACAGTTAGCAAGTTAAACTACCTAAAGTTAGCTTGTTGCCCAAAAAAACTAGTAGCAAAGTAGCTTCTCCAACAATGCTAGCTGTGGGTAATGCTAGCATAGAGATATTATTCGCAATTTTACCCACCTTGTCAGAGCTAATTCCATTCTCCTTTCTATCTGACCTATACTCTGAGGCTTGTTTTGTTTGTTCAACATTCTCCGAGGCTTCATACTTGTTCCCATTAATAATTAATGTTGTGGAACCTGCAATATTCATAACTCTCAGAGCTCTGGGCACCTGAGGTTTATTTTGGGATCCGTATTTGGGAGACAGAGTCAGTGAGGTTAACTAGTGTATGTGTGAATGTTAGAAATATGATGGACATATCGCATCATTATGATGCTGTACAGATCTACCGTCAGCTGACATTGTATAGGAGATTCATGAATGATGTATGGCGTGTGGAGTAAATTGGTTTAGTAGGAACCAAATGTATAATTTCTCACCTCAGAGCAAGGGAAGTAAATGTTGTTTTATTGTACAAAACTGAGATCAGATTCACTATTTTTATTTAATATGAAATATGCTGTCATGAAAAAAAAAATCATTCCGTTTCATTTCTCTGATTGAAGTTTATCTAAATGTCAATATGTCTGTGGAAAACTCTTATGATTCATCCATTCAGCAATGCATTTTTAGCCAGCTGATCCCAGATAGGAAGTTTAACAAGAAAGCAACATGCTGTGCAAGTTTTATAGTGTTTTCTGAGGGAATCATTGCTGCTAAATTCAATCTCTGAGTCAAAGTGACATGACTTTAGCATTATGTTCCTGCATTAATACGCCAACAATTTACATATGAAATGTATTGCTCTTGAACCATGTGGGAAGCAGACAGACGTTTGTATGATCTCATTGCTGTGATGGAGAGTTGTTCCATTGTGAAGTCGACTGTGATTTTCCTGATGGATTCCAGAAACTAGCTGCTAAACCGCAAATATAAACAAGCATCTCAAAATCCTGAAATCTTTCTGGCAGGGTTATCTTGAAATCAATTGCTACGATACACATCTGAAGCACAGTCAGTCATTATACCGGTTTATGGGGATAAAAGATTCATATCATAGCAGAAAATTATGAAATTAGAAACACTGTTTACTAATTATAAATGTTGTATATGAAGAATCTGGGTTTTGAAAAGTGTGCATTACATTTTCCTTGTACAAATCGGGATTTACGATAATCATGGACACTTTTATATCCCAGGGGTTGATTTTTGTTCTATAAAAGTCACATTAAAATTATTTTGGAAACTTTTTATTATGCTTTTAGGCTAAAAAAGTGTTTCTTTTTAGGCTTTTTAAACTTTTAGGCTTCAATGAGCTTCAAAAATTATGAATTGTTACATATACAAATCAAATAAACATGACCAATGTCAACATTTATTATATCCACATTCAACCATTTTGGCACTATTTTTTTTTTCCAAAAGTTAGTGTATTTGTTTACTAAAGACAGCACAGTTTCACTGAAGATAATACCTGAGATAAAAAAAAAATAAAAAATCAAGGGTAATCAAGGTGAATATCTCAGGTGAAACAACTGTGTACAATTTTCAGTCAAGCTGTATTTTTTGTCAAATGCAAAATCTACTGTATATGTAATTTGATTGAGTGTATTTAGGATGCTAAAATGATATGTGAAATTAACACTTTCCAAAAATGTATTCCAAAAATGTTTCAAATGTTATTTCTATCACAAAATGACACTGGGGTGGAAATTGTAAGTAAGTAAATGAATATATAATAAATAATATGATATAATAAATAAGAAATAAATATTCTGAGTATTTTCCAGTAAAAATCATCAACTTGAGGCAGCACAATGAATGCTAAATGCATTATGTATAAATACTAAAATTTCGTAAAATTACTGCTTCATTATTTCAGTATGCATATAGTTTACGATTTGAGTCACTATTTCAATATGCATTTAGTTTTATGAAAAAGCAAATAAACAATCAAATAAACAAAGATATGTATATATAGAAGATGGATTGGGAAATAAAGTTTACGCATCTATGCACTATCATCAGCTAACTGGTTCTTATTTAATTGAACTTTGCATATGTTCAGGCGTACATGTGGTACATATAGTATAAACATAATTGTAAAATCATTTGTGTGCATTTTAGGATGAAATCTACTCAAGGCTTTATACATGAGGCCCCGGAGCTTAATTCAACATGCATGAACATGCTTCACCCGATATGAAGATTTTAAAACAGATCTAACCGCTATGGTAAAACCCACAGATTGCCATGTGTTGTGTTGTAGTCCGTCTTTCAATTTACGTCAGTCACTGTCAGCTTTGTTTAACAGCGTTAGCAAGTACCAGTGGATCCATTAGTTCAGAAGTGATAGAAAAGTCACTGATTGAGCTTCTTTTGATTAGATATATCTTGAAATACATTTTTATTACTAATCCGGTAGTAATAAAGTAGAAAAAGTTTAAAAGAAGTTTAAATATTTTCCTTTTTTTTCCATTGCACTTTGCAATGTTAACCTATGTGAAAGGTACTGTAAGTATAGTTTTGGCATACTTTTAAAGAGTACTTATGAAAATAGGAATATGCTTAAACAATGTACTTAAGCATATGCACAAAATAATTTACATTTATATTAAATGTAGTTAGTTGAACCCAATAATATACTGTACATGTGTACAG
>NW_015554054.1:338874-343878 GCF_001515605.1 Sinocyclocheilus anshuiensis
GTAGAGCAGCAAACTCATTGGCTGCTGATGTAAAAAGAACCAATCAGCTGCGCCATGTGATAATGATGTGATTAGATCAGATTAAGTTAGAACCTATCAGCATGCGCTGTCTAGAGTTTCATGGCAGAACCTTGTAATTACTGTAATTATAGTTAAACAAAACTAAAACCCATGAAATAATTTTTGTTACATGAAATGCAATATATTTTATATACATAACATATATATATATATATATATATATATACACTGTATATATATACTGTATATATACATATACATATACATGTATATATATATACATACACATGTATGTGTGTGTGTATATATATGTATATATATATATATAAATAACATTTTAGATTACTATAACGTGCACTTTTTAAAAGTCTATTTAAGTGTGTTGAGAAATATTCAAGTCTCTATTTAAGTACACTTAAATGGTCTTTTATTTTATTAAACTATATGGCCTGCAGGTATTTTTTTATATATACTTTAAAGAGTTGAAGCACACTAATTGCACATTCAATACGATTAAGCACACTTCTTTTTCACACGGCAAAACCCAATGACTTTCCTCTCTTCCTGTGTTTATCAAAACAAACAAAATGGCCGTCTGGAGGAGTTGTTCACACACAGCAATGTCTTCCTCTCAGGGTCTCGAGCAGATCCTTCAGCCCGTCCCCACAGATCAATGGAGGGTGAGAAGTTCATTATCTCAGATAAATCTAAATCCCACTCAGGCGGCGCGTCTCCACCCCGCTCCCTCTCGCCTTTTAATTGCTCCTCAGTCATCAGTCAGCACAGACAGGCCTCGTTCCTCCCTCCCTCTCCTCATCCAGCTCTAACGACATGAAAGCTAATTTTACACCCAGCAATTGTTCTATTTAATTACTTACTGTCTTTCTGCTTCAACCTTAATCAATAATGCCCTTGTAGAAAATGAACACGTTTCTTTAAGGCTTTCACTGGCTGCAGTGTTTCCGTATCGTCATCGGATGGTTACAAACACTTGACAAGCAGAGCAGAAAGCGGGTTCTAACAAAGAAGATTAGATGTGATGTTGGGTTGGTTAATTGGTCCGTGTGGGTAATGGATTACTGTCACCATCTTAAAAGATCAAGTCGAGAAACTTGCTTCTGTAATCTGATGCAAAATACAGGGAGGGACTTGACTGGGAAGTTGCCAGGTGCTTGGAGGGGAAGGGGTTCAAAAATAAGAGGGTGACGTCACTCAAGGAAAGTCATTTCCAAGGCGGAGCAAATTATTTTTAGTGAAAGATCATGAAAGAATCCGAGAGGTTTTTGAAAAACGGGTGGGAGTGTCTTTAGACTTTTTTTTAAGTTAGATAGCGGTTTAACTATTTGGATACAGACAAGATCATCTGACCATTAAGGTCCAATGAAAATTCAAGAAGGTTTGTCTCTCTCGCTCTCTCTTTTATTTTTTTTCTTTTATTTATTGTCTATGTAAATATTACTTTTCAGTGGACAAAAAAAAATCTAATTTCAATCAATCAATCAATCAATCAATCAATCAATCAATCAATCAATCGGACTAGACTCTGAAAGAAAAACTTCAGGAGTCATCATTTAATTTTAATTTTATGTTATACAAAAAGGAGCAAGAAGGTTGCTAGCCGCACACTGAAAGCTGAAAAAGTCTACAAAAACATGTTTTTATTTTATAACTACTTGCTCATTTTCAATTATGCCCTTGGTTCTACGCCCCTGAAGTAAAATTACTTTTTTTTTTTTCTATTTGGAGTGCAAAATTTGTTTTCTTTAATTTGATCTTATACACAATAACGGTGATGGATTATATATTATATTATATTATATTATTCAGCAGTTAGTCGAATTTGATTCGTTGAGCAAGATATTTTATGCATTCCATTATGTCAATACTATACTTATTGTAAAGTATTTTTATAATTACTTATTGTAAAATAATTACTATTCAGTGGACTAAAAATATCATTACAAAACAAACAAATAAACAAAAAATAGGAGTGAAAAGAAATATATTGTTTAATTTTAATTTGATCTTATGCACTTTTACTGTTATAAAAATTATATTCCAAAAATGATGATCCATAATATTATACTTGTTGAGTTTTGAGCTCCATTATGTTTGTTAAATAATCAATTATGGAATCATTATAACTAATAATATACTTATAACTTTTGAGTCAACAGAGAGAGGAAAAAACAATCATTCATTCATTCATTCATTTGAATGTATAAAAAGGTGAAAGATAATACTATGTTATTTCTGGAGTCCATACAGATGCACTATTTATTTTATCTTATGCACACATTATTATATTATATTATATTATATTATATATTTACACATTTCAGCTTATTGTTTCCAGTGTTTTCTGTACAGCCCTTCACATGCTATTCAACTATTTTATTATTATTATTATTATTATAATGCAGGTTTATTGCATTAAGTCAAGTCACCTTTATTTATATAGTGCTTTTAACAATACAGATTGTGTCAAAGCAACTGAACAGCATATACGATAGGGGATATATTCACACGTTATAGAAACGAAAATGATGGTGTATAAAATTGATTTTAAGATAAAAAAATTAGACGACAAAGAATTAACTTGACGGAGCTCAAACTCAAAACACACGGCAGCAACAAACAGGAAGTGATGTCTCTCTACTGCGTTAGGTTGTTTTGCTAAACCTACATTTGAATGGCACATAAAAAACTGTGGTTGATCACATGACATGTCCGTCATATGCTCTGAGAAAAAAAAGGTGCAAAAGTTGTCACTGGGATGGTACCTTTTGAAAAGGTACTAAAATGTACAATTTAAGTACTATGAACATTCAAGGTACTAATGTGAGCACTTGAGGTACTAATATGTACTTTTATTGTGCTAATATGCACTCTTTAGGGGTAAATAAGGTACAAAGGTGTACATTTTTCAAAGGTACTGACCCAGTAACAGCTTTTGTACATCTTTTTTGTTGTTTTTTTCTGAGAATGTACTGTCTCTTCCAGTGTAAATATGTGGTTCTCCATCATTTTAATGGCGATACTCAAAAGTCAGGCAGTGTGAGACCAGGGTCAGGCCATCATCACACTTCCTGTGTTCATGTGCCTCTCGACACACTGGGATCATGAGCTGATAACAGTAGAGAAGCAGCATATGAATGGAGAATGATGGCATGACTGAGCGTTCGCGGCAGTGCTAACGGTAAGAAAGCGCTAATTAGAATGAAATGACTCTACTGCGGCCCACATTCACCGCGCATCCCATCCACACAACTCATTTATCTTCATCTGCTTAGCGCTGCGTGCTGGCAGGACAAACACTTCTGCTCTTCCCTTCTCTCTCTCCATCCATTCATCCGTCTTTAACTCTCTCTCTCACTCCATCATTTCGCTGTTTACCGTTTTATGGATGCCCCTTTTTCCTCTCCCATCAACGAGTGCCTGTTGCCGCTCATTCATTTCCTGCCCGGGCCGACTTTCACATTACTTTTCATTTCTCTCCCCACTGGCAGCATCTCGACATCTTTCTCTCTCATCTCTCATCCACCAGAGGCCAGCAGGAAGGGCAAATGCTGTTTGAAAGGAAAGAAAGAGTGAAGTCAGGCACAGAGGAGATCAGCGACATGATGAAGACTGACTGTCAGAGCAAGTGCGCAATAAAACACACACACTTCAGGATATAAAAATACAGAACTGGCTTCATTTCAGGCTGCAAATGAAACGAAATGAGAATTTGAAAGAAGTTTAAACACAGGATGCACCAATACTGATAAGTTAATTCATTAACAATACAGAAATGAAATACAAAAGTTCAGAGGTTGTATACTAATTAAATAAATTAAAATTCTAAATAATTCTACCTAATTAAGATCTATATTTAAATAACAGTAAATAAAAGTATTTTTCTTTTTCAAGAAATGGTAGATGTTTAAACTTCAGAAAATGTTGTTGATGCTGATCAAATGTTCAACTCAAGAAGTCAAACTAAATATTATGAGTTGTTTAATTTCATATTTAATTTACATAATGTTTACACGTTTTCAACCCTGTTATCAGCATGTTTACATTTTCTAGCCAATAACAATTAATGAACCATTCAAATAAATAAATAAATACATTTATTATTATTATTATTATTAATTATTATTGAATTCACTTTTAAAATAATCAAACTTTTATTAAAATTTAAAATACTACTACTACTACCATGTCCGTACCCAGGCTTTGAAAATTAGTGAAAACCCCTACAAATACAACTCATTATATACACTATAAACACTTTAAAGGAGACAGACATGTAGATGTTTGTGAAAGATGTTTTCTCTGTTTTGGAGGGATGATTATTTTGAAATCATACCCTATTTATTGTATCAAAATTTGTTAATACTTTACTATGTTTAAGGGTGGATAATTTTATCAGTTGTTTATTGCAACAACACATAACTACAATAACTTTGTCTAGAGCTCTTATGAAAGTTTATGGCATGATTTGTGAAAATGTAACTATACTGAATGACATTGCATAGACTTCTTCGTGGCTAGTTTTTGCATATTTAATTTCATTTCATTCCATTTCATTCTGTAACCTACTTGTTCTACAGATCTGTGTGTACTAGTGTTAAATGCTATTGTTTTTGACAGCGTTGATAACGTTTATGACTGATAATATCATGATAATTTTTGCGTTTCCCTTACCCAATGTAGTATCCTGTCAGCAAAAAACGTCCCAGGTTACGTATGTAACCATGGTTCCCCAAGGGAACGAGACGCTGCGTCGGAAAACGCTTGTTCTACAGATCTGTGTGTACTAGTGTTAAATGCTATTGTTTTTGACAGCGTTGATAACGTTTATGACTGATAATATCATGATAATTTTTGCGTTTCCCTTACCCAATGTAGTATCCTGTCAGCAAAAAACGTCCCAGGTTACGTATGTAACCATGGTTCCCCAAGGGAACGAGACGCTGCGTCGGAAAACGCTAGGGG
>NW_015554054.1:343939-345085 GCF_001515605.1 Sinocyclocheilus anshuiensis
GAGGTGCAGCCGGCGTTAGCTTCTAAAAGTGAAGCAAGTTCTAGTAGGGATTCCGGAAGTATGGCCTTGCGACGCAGCGTCTCGTTCCCTCGGGGAACCATGGTTACATACGTAACCTGGGACATTCCCCTTCGGGAACTCGAGCTGTGTCGGAAAAAGCTAGGGGAACGAGATGGCTATGCCGCCAGACTTGCAAATCCCTGCCTAGTGTGGAAGAGCACAGCTATGGCAAGAGAACAGAGGGGCCTGGAGTGGCTCGCAAATCTAGGTCATAGAACCTGACGAACGTGAGGGGCGTAGACCATCCTGCAGCGTTGCAGATGTCCTGCATAGGAACTCCTGCCAGAAAGGCCTTGGAGGCCGCCACACTTCTTGTTGAGTGAGCCTTGACCCCCAATGGTGAGGGGAGATCAGAGGACTCATAGGCAACAGTAATGGCATTCACTATCCACCGGCTGAGGGTCTGCTTGGAAGCAGGATGACCTCTCTTAGGGGGACCATAGCACACAAGCAGTTGGTCCGCCTTTCTCCACAGGGCAGCTCTGTGGACGAATGCATCCAGTGCTCGCACTGGACACATACAATTAAACCTCTGCTGGTCGGGCTCCCTGAAGGGAGGAGGATAAAAAGCTTGGAGCACGACAGGCCGTGGTGTAGAGGAGGGGACCTTAGGGACATACCCCGCCCGAGGGTACAAAAAAGCTTTGGCCAGACCGGGCGCAAAGTCGAGATAGGAAGGAGCCACAGAAAGGGCCTGCAGATCACCAACTCTCTTTAGAGAAGATATAGCCAAGAGAAACACAGTCTTTAACGTGAGAAGACGATCTGATATCTCCTCGATAGGCTCAAAGGGAGGCCTACAGAGAGCTTCTAACACCACAGCGAGGTCCCAAGGAGGGACACGAGATCGTACCTGAGGCCTCAGCCTCATCACACCGCGGAGGAAACGTGTAACCAGGGGATCCTTGCCCACTGAGTGACCATCAAGAGGGGCGTGGTAGGCCGCTATAGCCGTCACGTAGACCTTCAGGGTGGAGTGGGTTAACCCCGCGGAAAAACGGGCCTGCAAGAACCCTCAGGGGCCACACCCACAGCTTCCACAACTCTGGGCGGGGGTGAAAGATCATACCCTCCGCCTGTGAGAGG
>NW_015554054.1:345202-362850 GCF_001515605.1 Sinocyclocheilus anshuiensis
ATCAGAGGCGGGGACGAATAAGCGGGCCGAGAATGGTTTCTTCCACGATCTCGACACCTCGGTGTGGAGATCGGGAAAAAACGGCAGGCTCCGGCGTGGAGGTAGCGACTTAGCCCGCAGAAAGCGTTCATCGAGTTAGCTTTTCTGCGGGTCAACTTTTCTGCGCTTCAACCGCACGAGTAACTACCTCCAATAGCTCCTCATATTGTGGGGATTGAGGGGGGCGAATCCTCGACGCTCTCCACATCAACCTCCTTGGAGGAAGATAGGAGAAGCGCCGAGCCCGCTCTCCGGGGGGAAGTAGCCGCAGAACGGGCTTCCGATCCCAGCGAGCGGGCAGTGGATCTGGCAGGTGAGGAAGAAGATAGGGACTCGCCCATCTCCATTCCCTCCACCAGATTCAGCTGCGAACCCCACGAGTGCAGCTGCCGCTCCGCCTCGGCGGAAGCGGGGCCAGCACCGTGAGGAACGCTGGTGAAGGCTCCCTCCTCAAAGAGAGCCTTCCGGGAGCGAAGCAAACGCAGTGGCAACTGCTCACAATGCGGACAGTCGGCCCTCTCGAGAGCCAACGCCGCGTGCTCCGCTCCCAAGCAGACCACGCACAAACAGTCTGTAACGCGATCTGCTTTCGCCCTTTTTTGTCTTTAGTTTAGACATCTTCTGCTGGAGCTTATACTTTTGAATGCTTGTGCAACTTTTTTTGGACAGACAACAATAAATAAGACTCACAGAACATAAATCGTGACCGACACACACAGAGAGCTTTGCTGAATGACAGAAAGCTAGCGCCGGCTGCACCTCACGTGCTTTTAAAGCTTCCTGGTCATGACGTCACCCGCCTCTGACGTCTCGCCCATCGATTCGACTGATTACACATCGTCTCCATTCCCTCCACCAGATCCAGCTGTGAACCCCACGAGTGCCTCGGCGGAAGCGGGGCCAGCATCGTGAGGAATGCTTGTGAAGGCTCCCTCCTCAAAGAGAGCCTTCCGGGAGCGAAGCAAACGCAGTGGCAACTGCTCACAATGCGGACAGTCAGCCCTCTCGAGAGCCGACGCCGCGTGCTCCGCTCCCAAGCAGACCACGCACAAACTGTGTGTATCTCCGCTCGTGATGTAGCGTGGGCAGAGAGGAACACACAGTCTGTAACGCGATCTGCTTTCGCCCTTTTTTGTCTTTAGTTTAGTATAATAGCTGGATCTGGCAACACGGAGGCTGCGCCCGCCCCTCACTCACAGCTCGCTCAAGCCTCGTTCACTCCGCCAGTGTCTCGCAGCGGTCATTTTCATAACAGAGACGCTAAACATTCTTGCAAACTGTCTAAACTGAATTATACATGTCATGCAGGCATTCATATGAGGAGTTTAACAGCAAATTAGTAATTCAAAGAACAAATTTTATTTTTGAACATGAAAAATTTACCGAGGTCCGGACCTCGGTGGCCTCATAGCTGTACGGGCCTGACTACTACTACTAATTATTATTTTTATAAAATATTTTTTATTGTGCAAAGCTGCAGAAAGGATTCAAATGATGTCACAATTTACAGTATTGAATACTGTACAATTTACAGTATTGAAGGATTCAAATGATGTCACAATTTACAGTATTCAATTTACTGTAAATTGAATTTACAGAATCAGCTCATTCTGATTCTGATTGTAATGGGGACAATTATGTGGTGGCATGGTTGGGCACAAAATGTGGGACACTAATTAAATATTTTAATGATCAAAAACACACAAAAAATCATTAATTTCTACAGATGAAATTAATTTCAGGACAACGGATTATGCCAATAACACTAACAATAAATGGATACAGTCAAGATGAAGTCAAAAGCTCCGAGGTTGGACAAGCCAAAATCTGCTTGAAACAAGCTACTTTTCATGCAACACACTAAGTGTACTTAGTTATAACCTTAAAACACTTTTACTATAGTGCATGATTTATAAACTAATACATTTTGATATTTGCATCACATACTCAGCTCTTTATGTTTGGCTTTTCTGACATCGTAAACTTGCTCAGTAGCACACCTGGTACAGCATTGCATATATGATGTGAAGCGCTCGGGTATGAGTCCCTTTAAACACGAGTCGCTTGAAAACACTTGTAGAAGGAAGCTAAAGAAGCATGGCTCCTTCAGCAAATGCATTTTTATCCCATCTTTGCTTTTGTTAAGAAAATCGGTTCTGTTTAGGGTTGGATTTAATGTAGGTGATACGTTACTTTCAAATGTGGTGTAGCTTTAAGCTTTTAGCGACAGTTTTGCAAAATACGCAAGACGCAATAGTATCATTTTAGAGAAATGCCACCACTGGCACATTTTTCCAATAAGCTAAGGTTGTTTTCATGCTGTTGATTTTTGTTAGCTAAATGTCCATTTAACATAGTTCTCACTAAAACATGTGATTTGTGCATATAATGCTTTAAAAAAGGTCAAAGTATGGTAGAATTGATGAAAAAAAAAAAAAAACCTCAAATACTTTAAGACGGAGATAAAACTGCAGTTTGACTTACTTTCATTTCATTCCTTCAATTTCATTTCAGTGACCATGAAATACAGCATCCTTTTGCAGTAAACTGAGGAATGTCTCTGGCCAGAAAAGCTTTGGACGTGTTGTTAAGAGCAGCAGTAAGTAAAATCATATGACCTGTCCTGTTTGCATGACTACTCTTTGAGCCGCCACAGCCAGACATAAATAATTGTAGTGCAGGACTGACAATAAATTAAATACTCAACCGCACATCGGTTCAACAGTCAGAACACATGGCCATCAGATCAACAACTTGGACCTGATCTTCAAACAATCTTTCCTCGGTACACTCCCTGAACTCTGCTTGAAATGGTTTACAGTGTTTCGATGGTGAAAGCACAGGCAAACTCACATAACGCTAGATAAACATTTTGGATGCTTCTAAACTTCAGATTTTGGTGCGGCCCCAAGTTGGTTTGATTTGACTGATGTACCTAAAAAATATTTATACTGTTTTGCTGCTTATTGCTACTAAAGAAAAAATAAAAAAATAACATTATCCGCAAAATCACAGTCATATGGTGCAACGAAAAATGTCAAGTGGTCTGACCGACATGCAGAATAAATAAATAAATTATATCACAGAGTGTGTCATAACTGTGTGTCAAGGTCAATAAGTCTCTTAAAATACAAGAAACAATTGTGTAAAATTGATTGTAAAATGATGTGGTGCAACTTCCTAAAAATGAAATGATGTTTATGAAATAATAATTCATGATATCTGTTTGACTTAAAAAAAATACATTTTAAAACTTTTTTTTTAGAATAATGATAAATGTATACTCACATTTATTCAAGTTGTAAGGAAAATATATTACTGTTTGCTAGACAGTTACACCACATGACATTTTCAGTCATTAAATTTAAACTTTTCTTGAAAATGGTATAAACGTTTTTTTTTTTAAACCCATATGAAACCAACAAACTACAAAGTATACATTTGTAAGATCTTGTTATTTTTTAAAATTATTTTGAAGATTTCCCTTTTCTTTATCAATTCATTGTATTAATCAAGCATTGAAACTTGTGTTATTTCCCTATAACTTGTTACCTAGCCAATCAAAAACCACTACTCACGATAGTGAGTAGAAAGAAGACCCGTGGTGACAGTGGGAGGATGGTGGAATTGAAATCAGCCTTAGTAAGTGAAGAATAATTCATTAGGTGCAACAGATTTAAGAATTATAGGTCTGTTCGCCATGATTGCAATTGAATTATCCAAATCTCTAAATAAATTAGCAGCCGGACAATAAATAATACATCTGGCTTTATAAAGCAGACACTCAGCAGCTATAAAGTGCAGGGCAGAAGGTGTTCATTTATCGCAGGACCCCTGTGAGTTACCCTGGTATTGGACTTCTCTTTTGCAGGATGGGACTTTGCTTCAGTGATTGATTTGAATCCTATTTAAGAATTGCTCGGAGTGAAATTTTCTCCAGACGCTCACAGAGAAATAAAGCATTCCAACAGACAATAAAAAATGTGGATGTATTTCATTGTGGTCACCTAGAAAAAAATTGCCCAATCAAGCACATTAGTGAAGTTCTATTAAAACGACAAGGAGTTTGGTGTGCTGCAAATCTCCGCACACAAATGTTGACGTCATGGACAAGCGTTTGTATCGGAGTTGAATATTGAATATGCTGAACAGTTAAGGCCTTATTTAAAGGAAGAGTTCTCCCAGCAAGTATGTTATCATGTACTCATGTCAGTCGAAACTCATATGAATTTCTTTCTTCAGCAGAGATGTTTGAAGAATGTGTCAGATGTTTTTGTCCATCACTGATTGTCAGTGGGTTCCAACAGTTTCAGGCTCCAAAAATTCCATAAAGAAAAAGTGAATCTGATGGCTCACAGCAAATATGCAAAGAGTCTATAAACGCTATGACTGTCACATAAATGAGAGGGACGCAAATCATTGTCAATCATTGTATTTGATCTGCAAGTGAATCAATAATCAACATTCAAGTGCATGATACATATGTATACATTTTTTTCGGCGTTAAAAAGCCTCTGTAAACATTCTGTATGTTTGCTGCTTTGATGCTGGTTCTTCTGTGGAGTAAAATCACTCTAGGCCAATTTAACCATAATATAATTGGCTCATAATGCCATGATCGGGTCGGGTCCCCACACTGTGGGGGATTTCTGTGTCTTGGAATAATTCCAATATTTCAGTTGTAGCAACCAAGAATAATCTCATAGATGATACTCCTAACAAGTTTCACTGAATCCTTTGATAGATAGATATAGTACATTTAGCTTGTAGCTAGCGTATTGTTAGGCTTTGCTCTCTCTATATAGATTCCCTCTGGCATACAGTTGTCTTTCAGTGTATGGTGTTTGTTGTGTTGTTTTGTTTGTATGTAAGTTATATTGATAGTTTAATTTCTGACTCTGTTGCTAACATAATTTGGCATTCCGCAAGGCTTTACCTAAGTATGTTTTAGCATGTACCTAGCATATTGTCAGGTTTTGCATACATGATAGACGTACGTGTGCTATCAGGGTAACTAGCATGTTTCAGCTTATTCAAAGTTTTCAGTCACGTGACTGGCTCGAAGACCTGGCGGGCAAAACATCCATAGAGCTGCAGCACAAGTCTGTCAATTTCCCATCTGTTTCCAATCCACAAATACTTAGATCACCTCTCAAAAGGATAAAACAAACATATGTGAGCAAAATGCAAGTTTTGGCCATTTACAATACATATAAAACACCCGCCTCAATATTTCAATCAGTAAAAACAGTGGGACATTCTAAAACATTTAATATGAAAACACTTAAAGTGCCTTTAAAACAGTGATATTAAAATATCAAATTTAGTACTCACCTTATTGATGATGCATACTTTATACAGGGAAGCAGATGAGCTCGGAATATGAATGAGATGTATTTTCATTATAATGGTGAAACTTTGCGCTTTGCATTTATATTCTGGGTTCATCTGCTTGACTGTACAAAGTATGCATCATCAATAAGGTGTATACTGAATTCGGCCTTTTAATATCACTCTCTTACTTGTTTTGCCCTCCATATGGGTGTTCCTGTAAGGGTGTGACTTCACGTGGATTGTTAGTCTATTTTGGTATGCTGCAAGGCTTTGCTAGTATGATTTAGCAAGTAGCTAGCATATTTTTAGGCTTTGCTAATAATAGATGGAATAGATAGAATGTTCTCTACTGTCTTGACATATTTCCTATTGAAACTGAAAGGAGGCGGGGCATAGCATTAGCCATTAGTCTAAATCAAGGGCGCCCAATCTTCTTCCTGGAGATCTACCTGCAGAGTTCCAACCCTGAACTTTGTGGGAAGGTAGATCTCCAGGAACAGGATTGGGCGCCCCTGGTCTACATCAGGGGACTCCAGCTCTGCTCCCAGTGAGCTACTGTCCTGCAGACTTCAGTTCCAACCTTCCGCCAACACACCTGCCTGTCGTTATCATTATCATTATCATTATCCATTAACCCTGAACACCTTGATTAGCTGGTTCAGGTGTGTTTGATTGGGGTTGGAGCTGGATGGTAGCTCTCCAGGAGCAGGTTGGAGACCCCATGTCTATATAATAATGTCTGGAAAAAATCATGATTTGCAACTTGCTGTTGCCAGTTATCGATAGCGTCTGATTGGAAAAAAACCTATATGTTCTGGACTAGTGTACAGATGCTCTCAAAGCTTAGACATGGACTAAAACCCACAAAACCTCCATTTTGATTTCATGGGACAGACAGACTGAAACAAATGCCTAAAAATGCAGAACAAATGCTATTGATAGTAAGTGTGAAATTACTTAAATGTTCAGAGTTACTGAGGAGCTGTGTGCACTGTTGCTGTGACCCTCTATAGTGGCGTTCCTTTTAATACAGCAGGGACTCTTTTCCAGTGGCAAACCTCTTTCCTTTGATTTATGACAGTCTGCCACAGTCGTAATCTCTGCTCTTTTTCACTGGGTTTGTTCTCAGTTCTTTGGGACCTGCCCACCTCACGTTCTCTTGCATACACACACCCGCACACACATCTTCCTCCCACTGGAGACTTATTCATCATTATTATTGCTCCGACAGGTCCATTACAAACACAGGCTGTTAGGAAACACACAGACAGAGAGAACGTTTTAGGGAAAACTAAAGCTGTTTGGCTTGGTGCAGTTTCCCATTAGCATCATGGCCAAAGTAATGTGTCCTGTGAGCCAGCCATATAAACTATTGTGTATAAATCAGTATCTAATGGTTTAATATTACATATATGCTGACAGCAAGTAAATCATCACATAGCATTCAGTCTGCAGCAGTAAACATTACAGATAATCAAAATTTAATTAGCCTATTCTCAAATGAATAGCCTTTTGTGATGTATGCTAAGCTAAACTGTGGTTTTGTTACATTGACATAATTGAATATACATCTATGGACCGTCCAGAATAAGTATCTCGACTTAGGTCAGAGAGTATATTTGAAGATAAAGTGCATCCACCAAAATTTATTTTCCTGGCCTAATTTTAATGTGCAGTGACAACTATAAGTCAGCCATCTGTAAGTTGACTTACTGAAGAGTGTACAATTGTGGCTCGGTATGTTTGTTTGAATGATCCAACATGTCTGCTTGTGGCCAAACTTGAGGTTGGGTGGGACTGTCTGATGCAATTCCTTTAGGGCCACTAGGGATGCAGAAGTTACACACTTCAGCTTTATAATATAATATAGTTAACAGATTAACACATTTCTTCAACTGTATTACAATGCACTGGGAATGCAAACACTGAACTCAAAATCTGCCAGGATTCAGTATTAAAACAATGCCCCACACGCTTTATGGACAAAATCTAATGTGCATGAAAATTATGGCGCTAGCTTACAAACTGCTGGTGTTTTTGCCACTTGTGGATGCTATTTAATTTGTTGAACTTTGATTTGATTCAATTTCACCATTCAAAGAATGCAAATTACTTCACTTTTGTTAAACGTCCCATCTGGGATTGATTTAGAAATAAATTACCGGTAAAGTTTAGATTCGACTCTTGGCGAGTGGAGCGTAGAGACCCAGTTGCCAATTGCGGGCTATTAAATCAATAAGATATTCCAAGAAAAACCAAGACATCACAAAAGTACAAATGCGCACAACAAAACAATGCTAGACAAAGGACATGGAAAGCAGGAGAAAATAACTATAAATGTACAGGACTCTAACAAAATAAGAAACAGCTGGAAACCATCAATAGGAAAAAAACGAAGAAAAAAAAACAGGAAACAAGAAAAAAAAGCCCTATTGTAAATGTTTTGTGCCAAAAACTCCTCATTACCTTCTCACTAGTAGTGTACTTAAAAAAAAAACAATAATAATAATATATATATTATATTACTGTATGTTGTATTATATTATATTATATAAATGAATTCAATTTAATAACAGGCCAATTCAATGTAATAAAATAGTTTACTTTCATGACTGTTTTTAACACACTTAAATACACAATACATTTTGTAATAATGTCAAATTAAAAGTTTTAAAGTAATTATGAAATTACATATAATTATGTACTTAAGCCCTAAGCACTGTAAAGTTCAGCTAATTGCACAGAGGTATTCAAATACATACATTGACAGATAGGTAGGACAGCCTATCGTAGTCCTCAGACCGAGAAATATGATTGAATGAACATTTTATGGTCCTATGCCTCCCATATGCGATGTAATACATATAAACACATTTAGACCACTTAGTGATTGCATGTGAAGAGACTTTCAACCAGCATAACAAAAATGTTTTTTAACCAAATCACCTACCTTGCCTTTTATATTCGTTTAAAATATATTATTTTCTTCAGTACTTGTTTTAAAAGTATGCTAAAATGTGCCTCTTTTTCACAAGGGAAAGTGTTGTCCAATAATCATTACTGACATGTTAACATGGTCATGTGCTGATGCATTCAGAAGATTTTACAGCTTTGTTTGAATACATTTATTTTTTTTTTTTTGCACTCGAGTTCTAAAAGTTGTGTTTGTGTAAAACATGTGTTTCATACTACATCAAGCTGTCTTATATCAGATGATGAAAGAAAATTAGATTTTTCATGATATGACCCCTTTAATAACTTGGCAGAATGATCTAAGCACTCGTATATTACATTTATAGGCTTCTGCTTGATCGGGTTTCCTACCTCTTATTACATGTCCCGTTATCTCACAAATCAAATGTGATGAGTCTGCACTCTCACTATATGTCAAGCAAACAGAATTCAGTGATGATGCCGGGTTGCCAGAGGGCCCTAACAATACTCACAAATAGAATGCATCACCTCTGAATTGAGCGAAAACAACAAGTGCAAACACAAACCACTGTCAAGAGACTGAACTTATAGCTATTTAGTATGCTATTGACAATACCACTTTATATGATTCCTAAAGTTTCAGTTCAGTTTACTTCTAATTTGATGATAAATTGTTGACATTTCAGAGATAAGCAAACACTCTGATGGCCTGATGTCCAAGTCAGTACATGAAAAATACCATTTATCAAAGCCATAAATGATTTTACAAAAATACTTGAGAAGTTAAGGCTTGGTTCATGAATATTAATTAGGTTATACAACTGGACCATACCAAAAAAATCACCTAGGGAAATTAGCATGACTGATTAATATTCATAAGCCGAGCTACAATCGGCCTGTCTGACACTTCAGAATTTATTCCACACTGCAGTGATGTCATCATCTAACAGGACTCACCAGCAGAGATGTTTGTGTCTATGAATTTCAGCATTATTTGCATTTTGCTTTGCATTTGTGAGATAGATTGGATTTTGTGGCATTTCATTGTGTGTTTGTACATAATAGACTAACATGAAACCATCCTGAATTCAAGTCTTGGTTTGCATTTAATTTTCAGATGTGCTGCTGCAAGCAAGAAAGTTTTAAATAGTGTTTTGGTCTATAGGTTCTATTCCTAGTGAGGTGCTTGTGTAGGCAGCAAGCACTTTCCACAAATAGGATACAAAATAAGGGTACAAAACCTTAAACCTTTTTTTTTTTTAACCAATGGTCAGTGAAAAAAAGTTCTTAACCTTTGGAAAATGCTGAGCATCAGCCTCAGGAGCTCAATCTAAATATATAAGCTGCTTTATTTTCTATACATATTGTGTTAGCAGTTTTTGACCAAAATTTTCTAGTGCTAAACAGCTAATAAATGTCACAACTAAATAGAGAAGTTAAAACTGAAGACTAATTTTAAGTGAAACTAAAATAATGAGTATAGTGTTGCAAATCTAACATTAATTAAGCCATTTCATAGTGGTTTGCTTTAAAATTATTTGGTTAACAGGCTCCAAATTGTTAAAACAATGTTATTTCTTCAGTTTTAAAATTGGATCCAGTAACAGGGATGCATGCAAAATGTGGGACACAGCTACATATTAGTTTTATGTTAAATTTGTCACAAATTTGTTTTTTTTTGTTTTAACTGCAATCATTTCTATTTTAGTTTAACAAATTATACTATGTAATATGTAAAACCTAATATAGTAGGATGCGAGTGCTAATGAGTGTCACCAGCACACTTCACAGAGTTCCACGACAGTGGAAACAGAGAGTTTTTGAGTTGTGATTAAAAGTATTTTGAGCTGTTTCCCACCTCCTTCTTCCCTTATCAACAGCGTCAGAACACGCAGTGCATCGTAGTTTGTTGCGTTTATGGCTACGTAGCCGCAGACCAGACAGAGTGCCCATGATGACACCTGCCCACCGCTGAAAGTGCCACATGAGTGTCAGAACTGGACTATAGAGCAATGGAACAAGGAACAAGATTGCCTGGTCTGATGAATCATGCTTTCTTTTAGATCAGATGGATGGCCGGGTGCAAGTGAGTCATTTACCTGGGGAAGAGATGACAGCAGGATGCACTACGGGAAGAAGGCAGGCCGACGGAGGCAGCGTTATGCCTCCTTGAAACCTTGGGTCCTTGCATTCATGTGGATGTTACTTTGACACATACCACCAACCTAAAGACTGTTGCAGACCACATACACCCCTCCATGGCAATTGCATTCCCTGCCACACAAAAGTTGTTTAGGAATGGTTTGAGGAGCATGACAAAGATTTCAATGTGTTGCCTTGGCCTCCAAATTCCCCAAGTCTCAATCCGACTGTGCTTCTATGGGCAGTGTTGTGGGTAACGCATTACGAGTAACTCGCGTTACGTAATCAGATTACTTATTTCAAGTTAATAGTAAAGTAAAACAGAATATCTGAGTTACTTTTTTTCAAATAAGTAACACAAGTTTGTTTTCCCATTTATTCACTGACACCTCACCTGTCCCTGTGTTTAGAGAAATGGGGAGTAAGTACAGAGGCAGAGGCACTTCCTTCAGCCTGAGGCTTATTAACATCACTTTTGGTGTGAAAGGGCCTTTACAGTTGCCAAAAATATAAATGTAGTTTTTGTTTTTTTTTATCGAAAAACAAATAAGTAAGTCCAGCCCAGGTGACTAAAAGTAACACAAAAGTAATGCAATGCATTACTTTTCATAAAGAGTAACTAAGTAATGCAATTAGTTACTTTTTTATGGAGTAGCGAAATATTGTAATGCATTACTTTTAAAAGTAACTTTCCCCAACACTGTCTATGGGTTGTGCTGGACCAACAGATCTGTCCATGGAAGCCCTACCACGCGACTTGCAGGGCCCCAAGAATCTGCTTCTGACGTCTTGGTGCCAGATACCATAGGACACGTTCAGAGGTCTTGTACAGTCCATGCCTTGATGCTTCAGAGCTATTTTGGCAGAGTGACCTACAGTACATGATATTAGGCAGGTGGTTTTAATCAGAGGCGTCATGCCCATTCAAAGTGAGGGCACGTGCCCCCTCAGATTTTTGAGCCAAGTGAATTTTGAATGCAGCTTCCAAAAGACAAAAATAGCCGATTAATATTTTCTATATTTAATACAATCACACCGGCGTGATTAGAACGTTCAGTGTGTCATATCATCAGCTGCTAAATTCAAATCTGCGTTCGCTGGCTGGCACTGAGCCAGAGACAGACGCGTTTTTACAGCACTGTGCATTATAACCAATCACACACCATGCTTATGAGTGCAATGGCCAATCAGAGGCATTCAGATGAGTCATCGCTAAAATGTTGGTGTTTTTTTCACTCGCTCGCTGTTTGAATACCTCTTTCTGGCGAATTCTCTCATCAGAAACAACAAAGTGCAAATGTGTGTACGAATCTGTAAGATATTAATTTCACAGTGTAAACAGCTACAGTGATTTTAATGGGAGTTTTTGAGAGTGATTGAACTCTAGACTGTCAGTGAAAATGTTCTTTGATAATGTAAATGTTCTTTGCTCTCTTTCTGAACAATGAAATTGTTATGATTAGTAGCCTAACTTGCAATGTTTTTATTCACATGAACTTTTAATGTTAAATTCACATTAAATATAAACTCAGTCTTATTAAAATTGTTATGGCATGGCATCCATATCTGTTAATTAAGTAAACAGACAAGTTTTTATGCATAGTTAATAGATTACATTATTAGGTTACTTTGACCATCGCCCATGTAGATCAACATAATCTATAAAGGTGAGAATCAAGATATTTCATGATATAGTTAATGCGTTTGGGGATGTTTTGAATAAAAAGGAAAAATAATAAACAAAACATAAGTACTGTTGTGGCTGCTGTGTGTCACATGACAACCCCCCCCAAAATCGTGCCCCCTCAAAAATAATGAGTACATGATGCCACTGGTTGTAATGTCGTGGCTGATCAGTGTATCTAGTGTATATGATCCAAAGATCAGGTCTGTAGAAGAGTAGTTGCACTTTTCCAATTTAGGCCAGTGGGCAGTCGTGGCCTAATGGATAGAGAGTTGGACTTGCAACCGAAGGGGTTGTGGGTTCGAGTCTCAGATCCGGCAGGTATTGTAGGTGGGGCGAATGAATAACCAGCGTTCTTTTCCACTTTCAACACCACGACTGAAGTGAGACCCTTGAGCAAGGCACCGAACCCCCAACTGCTCCCTGGGCGCCGCAGCATTGGCTGCCCACTGCTGCGGGTGTGTGTTCACGGTGTGTGTGTGTGCTCTTGGATGGGTTAAATGCAGAGCACAAATTCCGAGTATGGGACACCATACTTGGCCACATGTCACTTCATTATTATTATTATAATTGTAAAATTATTTGACCATCAATTTCAATAGCTCACTATGTTGCTGCTTCACCCACATAAGATTTCATTACACAGTTATTTGAGGAAATATTCATTCTGTGAAGCCTTCATGATTACCTTCATTTCAGCTCTCAAAACAAATGGGATGCTCTCTTTACCTTTCATGCATCAGAATGAAATTCCTGTTATCTGCTCTGAAGAATTGGGCATATCTATGACAAGAATTCAGAAATGCATAGGAATTACCATGACATAAGCTTCATAGACTTCAATCGATTGATAGACAGACGGAGAAAGAGAGACAGAAAAGGGAGGGAGAGGGTGGTGTAGAAAGAGATAAGCTTACTAAGAGCGAGCGAGAGAGAAAGAGAGGGAGGGAATGAAACAGGTCGTCTGGTAGCTGTGAGCAGATATTGGGCCGTGGATGTCCTGATTTTGCATTAGATACGGCAGGCTTTAGCCGTTTGCTCCAAATGGCTGAGAATTATAGCAAGGTTTTTTTGGACTACAGAAGCATGATCCATTGAAAATATTTGTATTTGCAACACTTCCATTGTATGAATTCCCACATTTATCCCACATTACAATTTTAAGGGTAAACACATAAAGTTGCAACATGGCCTGGTTGCATTTCGGTACTACATTTTTGAAAATGTAGTTTTATTTAATGTGCATAGTTTACGAAACATAAAAAAAAAATGTTGTGATGCAACCTGATTGAAACCCAAACTTTGTTAAATGCTGTAAAATTGTTTCAGAATATCTCTGTTGGTACCTTGAAGTGAAGGTGAAGAGTTATTTGTGGAATTCCTGCCCACTAGCTTCCACACTTCCTACTCTACAACATTCATCAATGCAGTGAAATGTCACCTTTCTCATGAAATTCTTTAACTGCTCTCTTTCAGGCTGTATTATAATTCCTGGCAGTGACCCAAAGGCCAAAGCTCATTAAATATTTATAATCTGTAATCTGATTTATATATGCATGAATGTATGAATCCTACTTGTGTATGTCGAATGAATATACAAATGGTGAAAAGTAACTTAAAGAGGTCTGCAATACCTGTAGAGAGCTAGTTGTTAGGTTAAGTTTTTGCTCATAGGTGCTCAGTTCTGGACACAGTTGTTTCTGAGCCAATTATCTGAGCTGTAAATGTTGTCATGACAATGCTGATTGGCTGACTAAAGACCATTCTGTTAAAGGAAAGGTTTAGTTTATTGGTTTACGTCCATCTTCCTGGGCGCTTGATGTTGAGGGCTTCTATGCTGAAAGATTATCGCTATTATGTCAGATGTAAGAGAACTTCAATAGAGATCCTAGCTCTCATAAGAGCTATTGTAATTCTTTTTGAAATACAAGTGTTCTCCAGGGTGGACATGACTGCAAATCAAAGCTGGAGTGACAATTCTGTCTTCATGGCCAAGGCGAGGGCGGTGTGTGCGGATGCTGTTTCTTGGAGAGTCATAGAAAGTTCTGCCTTGTGACCATCTATGTTTTATGTTGAGCACAGAACTTGCGGTAAAAAAAACAAAACCTTTAACGGAGTCCTGAGATGTAGCCGGATTCACTGAGGAGAGTAACCTATGGGTCAGCAGTCTGTCTGTGAGGACTGGTATATGGACAAAAGTTTGTCCATTTGATCACGTTAGTAATTCCACAGGTATCCCAGAATTTATTTTTTCAAGTTTCAAGAGTCTGTGCTTTATAGGGATACTTCAGCCAAAAATGTACTTACCTTCATGTTGTTCCAAACCTGCATGACTAACGCTTTTCTGCAGAATACGAAAGAAGATAATTTGAAGAACTCTTTTTTTTCCATTTCATGAAAATCAGTGGGGCCCAAAAAAATTGAAATGGAATGAAAAAAAACTCAAAAAATCTTCTTTTGTGTTCCACGGAAGAACGAAAGCCGAACTATTCCATTAAATGCTAGTGTATTAGGTGAAAGTAGACCACACACATACACACACACACACACACACACACATACACATACACACACACACACACACACTGGGTCTGGGGTTTCTCAGAGAACATGTCATAATTATTAATCAAAGACACCTCTGCACTAACCTGACTGCCCTGAGGCTCCATTAGATATTCAGGATCACTTCTCTGCTCACCTGTCTCCACCAGCACCTGTTCTTTCAGCTGAATCTTCATCAGTATTCCTCTCACTCACCTCGCTCTCCTCCCGTCTCGGGCCCCAGATGAGCCGTTGTTAAAAAAAAAAGGAAGGAGAGGTAAAAAAAGTGATTGGATCTACCTTGTTTACTGCCATCTTCATGGTTTTTTAAAGGGCGGATTTGTATCGAATCTAATCTCCATCTAATGTCCCTTCTCTGATATAAAGTCGTATAACTCAAGCACTGAAAAGGCCGGAAGGGGTGGCATATTGCTTCATCCGAGTCAAAATGACTTCCTTGTTGGCTCCCATGATTGGCCGTCCTTTATTCCCCGGTGTGAAATGTCTAATTCATCCACCTGCTGGATCGTCCCAACTGATATAACTCAAATTCTTGAAAAATTGCAGCTTCTGATTTTTTTTACATCACAGGTGTACAATTGATTTGAGCATGTCATTGAAGGTCATGCATAAACGTTCTTCCTCGCTTCTGTTTTCATTAAGTGACCATGCATTTCCTCTTCACGTCAATGCATTTACCACATGTCGAAGATGAAGCTTGTCGTTAAGGGCTCTCTAGGGTTGTTTCGACAGTTCTCCTGCTTGCTTGCATTCCCCCTGTGCTTCCTTTCCTAGATCCGTTCTTGACAGGTGTCGATGGGGCGGGCGGGACGGAAAAGGAGCTTTTTGGAATGCCACTCAGGTTTTCAATTGGCATTTTAAAGTCTGCGCCTGACTCACCAAGACGACCGAGTGTCTCTGCAATTCCTCTGGAAAGTGGGAGCTGAATAAGGCTACGGAACGGAATCTGCAGTGAGAGGGAGGAGAGGATGATGGATGGCGGCTGTTAGATACAGTAATTGTGCGCAGGTAATTGCCCCTCCCTCACCATAATACCCCTGATACCTTCTCCATTTCCACGGCAGGAGAAACTATCAGCAATGCATTTCGCAGGCTGAGCAGGGTTCTTATGCTAGCTGTGAGGAGACGACTATTTAGTTTGCCTAGCAACTTTTACTGTGCCTGACCTCTGATTTGTAGCCCTAGACGTTGATATCATTACAATTCAAGAAAGAGCCAGCATTGCAAAACAGCATTGCTCGTTTAATCGTGTACTCATAACAATCTCATTAATATTGTTGTAATTAGCATTGCGATTTTATGTAGTCTCTGTTGTTTATGGACATGCACCTCGCACACCCTTATTTCATTATATGGGATTACTCAAGGATTATGCTTACGTTTATTGTAATTTATGAAAGTATTTCTGTACAAGCTTACCAGATTTTCCGCAAGTAAAAAAAAAAAAAAAATCATATAAACTCAGAATATGAACACAACACACAAAACATTGATTTTCAATAGAAAAAAAAACATTATAAAGAAAATAATGCTTAACATGCAGTTTAGTACATTATGTTTATAGTCTTTACTTGTCTGTTTGTAGTATGTATAATTAATTAAGTTTATACTTAATTTTATCTTTTATTATTACTGTCTTAGTGCATTAGGCCATATTAACCATTTAACAATGTTACAAGATAATTATATATTTTTTTGGTGATTGAAATACTGCAGCAGGTGCTGTACGTGCCTTAGTCATAACTTACTGGCATTAATGAATCAGAAGACTCGCACATTCACAAAATATAGCAAAATAAGATGGATATGGATTGCAAGCGCTAAAACTTGCATTTTTTTCACATATCTTTGTTTTTCTTCTTTTGAGAGGTGATCTGAATATTTGTGGCTTGAAACGATGGAAGTTTGACAGGTATGTCTTGCAGTTCTGCACATGTTTTGCCCTAAAGGTCATCGCGCCAGTCACGTGACTGAAAACTATGAATAGCCGCGAGTAACCATGGGGACGGTGTCTAAAGTCAAAATGGTGATTTTCATATAGGCAGAGAGTCCAATCCACACGTTCTTCTGTCAAATTAAATTAACCGACTGCAGCTTCAAATGTTCCGTATGTATTTACTTATTTAAAAGTGAGTGTAAATTTAAGAATCTGGGTCGCGTCCAGGCTACAAAATAGACGACAGCAGCTCGCGTGGACGGCAGTGACACTTTGGGTGGCACACAACTTATTTATCCGACTCTATAAGTAAGGGAACTAAAAAGAGTATGTCCAAAAGAGACTGATAACTGTACAGCATGGTTATATTAACAGGTTTAAATACTGAAAATGCGGGTGTCACTGATCCATTCAAATCACGTAGTGAAACGATTAAAAAAATAATCTTTACATCTGCTTAATAAAGTGGTATTTTCATCTTAAATATATATATATTAAAGGCACAATATGTAATTTTCGCCGCTAGAGGGTGCACATTCAAAATAAACAAAGAAGCAAAGGTGTAGTTAGATGACGTGACTGAGTGTGGAATCATGGGAGTTGTGGTCTTCATCCCCACAGCTGACGCAATCCGACGGGACTCGGGCAGAAATCATGTTCATGGATGAGCTAATGATTTATTAACATAGTAGAATGAAGCAGGGTGAGGCTGAAAGCCGTCGAAGCGAAACGAGGCGCTGAACGAGCGCGACACACGGCTTGAAAGCAGCGGAGCTTTTATTATGCCACAGTCGACCGGTTCCGCTCCTTCCGGTCGTGCGTATGTGGGGTAAAGCAGCGCTGTTTTATCATACTAGATACATTTAGTTCTGTTATAATGCTACTCTGTGCAGTCGTCACCGGTCTATTAAAACGCACAACATATTAAAGCGTCTTTGGTGTTTCCATGTTTTCTACAAAACAAAACCGGAAATCGAGGGGTTGTGACGTCATTGGCAGGCGACACAATGACACTAT
>NW_015554054.1:363008-370822 GCF_001515605.1 Sinocyclocheilus anshuiensis
TATATATGTCAATAAGCATGTTTATATGGAGTTCTGTTTTATGTACGCTTTGCAATCTGATTCACATCCCTTACGAAAATCATCCATGGTTTTATTATAGTAAAAGTGTATTAACCATGTTTTTGGCAGACTGATTAGTATTTGTATAACCACATTTTTACTACAAATACCATGGTTAAACTGTGGATAGTGTAGCAAAAAGGTTAATTTGTGGTTACCATGGTTTAACTACAGTAAGCATGTTTTTTTTAATTATTTGTATTACAACCATGGTTAATTTTCGTAAGGGATATTTGTTTACATTGTATGTATGTATGGCCAGTTGCCATGTTTAAGAAACAGAAAAAGCCACCGCGATTAATGTGGCATTTTCAGATGACATATCTAAAAAGAAAACTGACATGTATATAAGATAAGCCTTTTTAATAATTATGTAGTAACTATTCAATCTCTTCCAAAGAACATATTATTAAGACAAAAGTCATTTTAGTTATAAAAGAGTCAGATTCAGTTCCTGTTAAACAGATTAAGATCTACACTAAACCCTTTCAATCAAATCAAAATTTGATTCGGATCCAACTTAATCGGATTGACTGGCATGCTTATCGGAAGCTTTTCAGTCTGACTGAACATCAATATGATTATAAACTAGTGCTGTCAAATCAATTAATCGCAATTAATCGCATCCAAAATAAAAGTTTGTGTTTACATAATGTATGTGTGTGTACTATGCATATGTATATGTATATATAATCACACACACACACACACACACGTATTTAAGAAATATTAACATGTATACATATATTCATATTTATATATGATTTATATTATACATAAATATAAATATCTTAAATATAATACATGTATGTGTGTGTATTTATATATACATATAAATATACACAGTACACACACATACATTATGTAAACACAAACTTTTATTTTGGATGCGATTGATCGCCATTATTCGATTTGATAGCACTATTATAAACATATTATTTAATATGTCACATTATAAGAATGACTCAGGAATCATGAATAAAAATGCTTAGTTTCTTTTAATCTTAAGCATAACCTGGTCAAGCAGCACAATGCTGCTTTTCCTAGCCACTCAGATGTATTGACCTCGAATGATGTCATGCTGTTTGCTGTAAATACTTTTTAAGGCCACTTCATACCGCAAGTCCAATCTCACCCCGCAAGACCTCGAGATAAAGCAGGCCAATGTCATCCTTCAGCACCCGGTATAAAAGCGAGCCGTTTCTCACTGACACTACTCAAGTGATCTCATCAGGACCTCCACGCATCCGAACCGCTAGACAACACTCTATTCCTGGTCTTGTTGCTGTTTTTCCTTTAGTGAGATAAGTGTAAAGCTCCACAAACTGATTTTAGTGTTCTTTTTTTTCTTTTTGTGATACAATCCTGAGTAAATTATTGCTTATTTGACACAGGGCTGACTGGTATGATGATATATAGTACATTTTCAGCAGTAGAAGTGCGTCATCTGGAGGAAATTTTACTATACCAAGTTATATTTGCAAAGCTATGAGTGGCACATTACATTACATTACTCCAGGTTCTTGGCTCATTTTGAGCTGAAAAAGACCATTTTAATGATGTGTTAACTAGATTTGCTTCAATCGGATAATTGAATTAACACTGCACGTGGATGAACCTCCCAGATGAAACACATCTATTGGTTCAAATAAACAAATAATCAGTTCATAGTAAAGAAGCGACTCATGAAACAGATGTCACTTTTGCGTCTTATGGTACATTCACAAGGGGAGTCGACATTGATGTAGTGTCTGATGCTTGGTGCTGACACCATCATACGTAGATGCCTCATTAGCAACTGTTTCAATGGGCTGCTATACATAAGCCGTCCACCATACTGGAAGAGTCAACTTGACGTCATTCACCATAATAATCAATGAATATTCGAAGAAGCCACAATCCTTACATATCTATGGTTCCGCCCCTCTCTCACAATCTCACCTGTTAAAGGTTATCCCGTTTCTTTGGGAATTTAAATCCCAGTGGTTTTTACAACCACCGGCTGTGCAGGATTGTGGCATCTTCGAATATATGTATTGATTATTATGGTTAATGAAGTCAAGTTGACTGTTAAAGATGGCGGACGCATCTACGTGCTTGGAGCTGTCGAATGAGGCATCTACCGATATATATCTATGGCTGACTTTTCTGGTGTTGCATGAATGCGATTGGCTAACATCTGCGCTAGGGTATTTGCACAAAGCGATCTGATTGGCTGACGTCTGCGTTGGCGCTTGAAAAGTTGTATGATGCAACGGATCCACAATTCAGTTCGGCAACGCATGACGTCTTCCATTCATAGTAAATGAGAAGCGTTAACATCGACGCCCCGTGTGAATGCACCGTTACAGTCTCTAATTTTCTTATAAAATGCAGTGGAGTAAAAATTCAGAAATTATGCTTTAGAATGCAGTACAGTAAAAGATGAGCAAAATGAAAATATTCTGAAATGCAAATAGTAAAAAAAACAAAAAAAAACAACAACACAAGTTAATTGTTTACATTTTACATGTATTCATTTAACAGACGGTTTTATCCAAAGCAAGTTAAAAAGGTAAAACTTTAATGTTGAATTTATATATCGATGTGTTGTTGGATAATTTAAAATGGCTTTGCATATGACTCATGTAATCAGAATCTAGAGTGAACTATCAGTTTATTAATGTTACGTTTATTGTTTTTGGTTTTGGTTTTTCAACTCAAGTGTTTCATAATGTGAAGTTGCTTTTGCACTAATGCCAGAAATAATATTAATTTGTTATGAATTGTCTTATCTTTTGGTTTGCTTCCCACAAGATACAAAAATAAAGTAAAAATTATCAAATGAGATGAAATTCATTTTATTTGTAACATTAATTTAGTGGATTATCTAAAGAAGCCAAATGTATTATATAACATATAAACAATATTTATATTGAATTTATGAAAACAACTCATAATATATAACGCCAACATGACCTAAACTAGGCTACCGATTGTAAGATTTTTGTCATACTGCCCTTTTGTTTTTAAACCACAAGCTCCATCTATATCTCTTGCTGTTTATTTTTATTTTTTGTCAAAACTTGAATTCCTGAGGTTTTATCTGCTTGGCTGTCTAAATATCCTTTCTGTTTCAGTGTGGCACCATTAGCCAGAGCAAGAGGAGTAAATTACAACAGCTTGCAGTCAGCAAGTGTCAGGCTGCTTGGATCCAACCACTCTTTATTGATTCAATCATGCCATTATTAATGGTTGGTGGAAAAGGTGCCCAGGGTGCATTTCTTACAACGGAGCTCTATTTCGTTAGCAGTGGCATGTCGTAGTTTTTGCAGCGATCCATTTACCACACCTCTCCAGACTAACGCACCCCTGGGGCAAAGAGACACAGACATGCAAACAGACAAACGTTCACGGAGTCACAGAGTTTTGTCACTTCACCATGAAGCCACACAAACTCAGAAACGCTCGACTCCTGAGGTCGATTGAAAAGCTGTCTACAATCCATTGTCTACATTCGTCGCTTTCAAACAATCTCAAATTGCATTTCAGAGTTACCAAACCATGCTCTCCTTGGAGCTATTCTTCATCCACCTTTTCAAGTCTAGTTCAGCAGCATTTTACAGTATATATTGGGCCTTTCTCAACACTTGGGCCTTTCACAACAGTTTGACAACTTTGTTGTTGAATCTTAAAAGTATATTTTTGAATCACTGTACCTGCAGAAAATACAATATTAATGAAACCAATAGGAACTTAAGTGTACTTAAAGAAAAACACATTTCTGACTGTTTCTTAACACTTTTAAGAATTGTGCATTTTAACAATGTCTAATTAAAAGTGTTTAAGTACATTTTAAATCCTTGTTTGGTAACACTTTTGCTTAACACATATTCACTATTTACTAAAGCAAATTTGCTGCTTATTAATAGTTAGTAATGTAGTTGCTAAGTTTAGTTATGATTAAGGAATTAAGGAATCTAAAATATGCTCATGAAGAACAAAACATTAATGTGTGCTTTAAAAGTACTAACAAACAACCAATATGCTAGCGATATGCATGTTAATAAGCAACTATTTAATAGTGAGAACTGGTCCTTCAAATAAAGTGTTATCCATTGTTTTAATAATCTTTTGCGGTCCTTTAAAGAAGTACACCTTTATATAAAAAATGTGCCAACACATCAGAAAAGTGCTTGATTATAATTTGACCTGTTATGCATTTAGTGTATTTACCTGTATTATATTTAAAGTTAACATATTTTAAATGTATTATATTAATTATTACAAATTATCATTACAAATGTGTAATTATACAAATATATTTAAACAATGTTGGAGTAATACATTACAAGTGTTACCCCCGATCTTTTTGAAAGTATCTTTTTCAAAAGGGTACAACTCTTCTGAGATTAGCATGTTTTAATGATTGTTTAAAAATTCATTGTGATGATTATTTTGGACCATAAAGGGTGGTGCAACTGCCCTAATGTCATAATGAAGGGAGGTGGGGGAATCAAATTAAAATAATAAAATAGCAAATTAAAGTTAACTATGACAAAGAAAAGTTAGTTTTGGGATGTAAAATGTCATGTAGTTGAGATTTCCCAAAAACTTAATGACATTCATGAATTATTAATTCATGATATTTATAAAAATAAATAAATAAAATACTACTACAAATAATAATAACCCCAAACCCCCAACTGCTCCCTGGGCGCTGCAGCAAAGATGGCTGCCTACTGCTCCAGGTGTGTGTGTGTGTGTTCACTACTCACTGCTGTGTGTGTTAGGGTTGGGTATCGTTTTAATTTGATCAATTCCGATTCCGATTCAGGCTGCACTACCCCCTGTTTGTGTTGCAGGCGGACATCTCCCCTGTGTGCTTCAGCACACTAAAAGAGCAAACTCTAAAAGAGCATTCACGGGTGTAACGTCTTTTTAAAGACTCGTCTTTTCAAAGATGCCCTTCCACCCTTGCATTTCTGGATGCGGTCGTTACCTGGCGCCGGGGTGATGGTCACGATCGCTGCCTCTCGTGTCTGGGCGTGAAGCACGCTGAGGTGGCCTTCGTGGACGAGTCATGCTCCCATTGCGGGAAAATGACCGTCGCGGAGTTGCGGACCAGGCTCCGTTTCCTGCAAAGGGGCGGGGTACCCTTGCCTCTGCCTAGATCTAGAGATTTCCCCTGGCGGCAGCCGGGGGGGAGCTACTTCTGGTAGTAGCCGGACTGGTCTAACGGTGACGGTGAGGAATTCCCCTCCGAGGGCTCCTCCTTCCACCAGCACTTCCCAGCCAGTGGGGCTGCCGAAAGAACAAGCTGGAACCTCTCGTGGGGTACCACTTTTATCCTTCGGTGTTCCCCCCGACGATCGGATGTCGATCGCTGCATCGGAGGGTGAGCCAGACCTTTCTGGAGAGAAGGATTCGAATCCGGAAATGGTGGCTATGCTTGCCCAGGCCGCCGAGAGATGTGGGCTCGAGTGGAAACCTCCACCGTGTCCCGAACCCTCAAGGTTGGATGATTGGTTTCTCAGGGTGGCTTGCGCTGGTTCTCAGGGCCCCACTCCAGTGCCTTTCTTCCCGGGGGTGCATGATGAGCTCACTGGGCCGTGGACGGCACCTTTCACTGCCAGAATCCACCCCAGTGGCTCGTCCTCCCTCACGACCCTCGACGGTGGGGCAGCGCAGGGGTATATGGAAATCCTGCCGGTGGAGTGATCGGTTGCGATGCAATTGTGTCCATAATACTGCTGTCACCTGGTGGGGCAAGCCGTCGCTCCCCTCCTGGGCCTGTAGGTACTCGTTGGCCTTGACCGGCAGTGCTTATGCGGCCTGCGTAGAAGCTGCCTCTGCCCTACATGCCATGGCATTGTTGCAGGTTCATCAGGCCAAGGAACTGAAGGACCTGCACGAGGGTGGGCACGACTCAGAAGTTCTCAAAGAACTCCGCACCGCTACTGACCTCGCGCTACGAGCGACGAAGGTCACTGCGCGGTCTCTGGGCCATGCGATGTCCACTATGGTGGTCCAGGAACGCTATCTCTGGCTGTGTCTGGCCAACATGAGGGAGACTGACGAGACTCGGTTTTTAAATGCCCCTGTGTCCCAGACCGGCCTCTTTGGCGACGCAGTGGAGAACTTCGCCCAGCAGTTCTCCGCAGCACAGAAGCAGACTGAGGCCATAAAACACATCCTACCCCGGCGTGCAGCTGCTGCCTCCACCTGGCCACCAGCAGCAGTGCCTCAGTCTACCCGTCGCTGAAGGCGGCCCCTTGCCGCTGCCCCCACTCCCGCGCAGAAAACGGAGCAGCCTCCAGCAAAGCAGCGCCGTGGAGCCGGTCGCAGGGCAGCCGCCCCGCCCGTCCAGGCCCCCGCCAAATCTGGCGGCAAGCGGAAGAGCAAGAAGCCCTGAGACAGGCGACCCAGAGATGGAGGTGGATGCTCTTCGGGAGATGGTGAACACATCACTCCCAAGTAGGGCCGGGCGGAGAATCTTTTGTTTCTTGTTTCCCCGCCACTGACCTCACGGTCGGTGGTACCCAAAACCTCGACAAAAGAGCAATTTCCTCTATCTCTGGGTCCCCAGAGGGGATGGGGAGTTGTGGACGAGCCAGTCCTCATTCACACTCACCCTCCTCTCTCGCCAGTGAGCAGCTGTGGGCGGTTCGAGAGTGCGATCAAATGCACTTCTCATGCACCCTCTACCCGAAGTGTTGCACACACGCTGACCCCGCTTCGGACCGGCAACGAGACGACCGGGCCAGGTCCCTGCGTTCCCCCTCGCTGCCCCACCGAGGGTACGTCGGTGGTTCCATTGGTGCCACTTGTACGGTTTCTGGGAGCCTGGCTTGCGCTTCCTAGTCCGTCTTGTTGGCTCCATCAGACCATCAGACTCGGCTATGAGATTCTGTTTGCCTGGCACCCTCCCAAGTTCAGGGGCGTCCACTTCACTTCAGTGAGGGTGGCAGATGCCCCTGTCTTGCGTGCAGAGATCGCAGTCCTACTGGCGAAGGATGCAATAGAGCCGGTCACTCCAGCCGATATGAAGACGAGGTTTTACAGCTCCTACTTCATTGTACCCAAGAAAGGCGGTGGGTTACGACCAATCTTGGACCTGCGTGTCTTGAACCGGGCCCTTCACCGGTTACCGTTCAAGATGTTGACGCAGGAACGCATCTTCGGGTGCATCCGTCCCCGAGATCGGTTTGCAGCAGTCGACCTGAAGGACGCGTACTTCATGTGTCGACCCTTCCGCACCACAGACCATTGCTGTGGGTCGCGTCCGAAGGACAAGCATATCAGTACGAGGTCCTGCCCTCCGGGCTGTCCCTGTTGCCCCGTGTCTTCACATAAGTTGCGGAGGTACCCCTTGCTCCCCTGAGAGAACAGGGCATTCGCATTCTCAACTACCTCGACGACTGGCTCGTACTCGCTCAGTCTCAGGATTAATTGTGCGAACACAGGGATTTGGTGCTCTCACACCTCAGCCTGTTGGGCCTTCGGGTCAACTGGGAAAAAAGCAAACTCTCCCCGACGCAGAGGATCTCTTTTCTCGGTATGGAGTTGGATTCGGTCGAACAGACAGTACGCCTCATGCAGGAACGTGCTCAGTCGGTGTTGAACTGCTTGAATACGTTCAAGAGCAGGATGGTGGTCCCACTGAAACAGTTTCAGAGGCTCCTGGGGCATACGTCACGTGACGTTGAGAGTGACCGACTGAAAGGGAACGTCTCGGTTACGTATGTAACCCTCGTTCCCTGAAGGAGGGAATG
>NW_015554054.1:370862-372125 GCF_001515605.1 Sinocyclocheilus anshuiensis
CTCGCAGAAGCGCATCTTCAGGTGCATCCGTCCCCAAGATTGGTTTACAGCGATTGACCTGAAGGACGTGCATTCCTGCAGTTTGCTTTCGAAGGACGGGCATATCAGTACAAGGTCCTGCCCTTTGGGCTGTCCCTGTCGCCCCGTGTCTTCACGAAAGTTGCGGAGGCAGCCCTTGTTCCCCTGAGACCCTGAGAGAACAGGGCATTCGCATTCTCAACTACCTCGACAACTGCTCATACTAGCTCAGTATCAGGATCAGTTGTGTGAACACAGGGACTTGGTGCTCTTGCACCTCAGCCAGTTGGGCCTTCGGGTCGTCACGTGACGTTGAGAGTGACCGACTGAAAGGGAACGTCTCGGTTACGTATGTAACCCTCGTTCCCTGAAGGAGGGAATGGAGACGTCACGTCCCGTCGCCACGGCTTCTGTACCTATGCTGAGCGGCCGGATCACCGGCTCGGCTCCTCAGCGAAAACCTGAATATGCGCTGCACCGGCTGCCTACTTATACTCAAGCTGTGATCAGCGGCAGCTGGATGCAATAATCGCATGTCAATGTGCATTGGCTTGTTTAGTTTACACTATAAGTGGATTGGTCTCTCTAAGCGAGATCCCAATTCGTCAGTCATCCGACATGATGTCTCCGTTCCCTCCTTCAGAGAACGAGGGTTACGTACGTAACCGAGATGTTCTCTCATGATTCTGAAGAAAAACATTAGACAACTAAACAAAATCACATGTCATTTATGAATTGATGATTAAATGACTCACTCAAGATGTACTTGTTTCATTACTGGATGAATCAGCTTTCTTGAGCTAATCTCTTGTATGATTCAAAGACTAAATACATATTAACAGCCCCTTTTCGCCACCTACTGGCGTAACAATGTAATCGATAAATCTTAATTTGAAGTGTCAAATTACTTTCAAAAGGTGATTTACTCTATTTTAATCGCTACCATACACATCGTACACACAGTTTATATCTGAACTATAAACTTTGATCCCAGTACTTCTGTGATTTGAATGTTTGTAACACAGAAATAATGATACTGTGTGGCTGAAAAGACTGTGAAGCTGTTTCATTCATGACAGACAGCTGCTCTCTGTAGGTCAATGGCAGTTCGAACGCAAATTTAAATGTTCAAATCACACTGGTGTGATCGTACGCTGCACGGACGAACCAAGTGATCACAACATTGATTGCACATGTCAAAGTTTGATGAATGAAACAGATGAATCATTGTAATTTAGGAATAGA
>NW_015554054.1:372439-375659 GCF_001515605.1 Sinocyclocheilus anshuiensis
ACTTTAACGATCTATTAAATTAAAGTGCTTTGTCATGATGGTGGTAACACCTCTCTTGCAACATGTTTAGCTATCACAGATATTATACTTAGCTTTTTTGGCTTCTGATCACAAATGTAGCCAAACTTTGGAGCGCTTAGATTAGCGAGCAAGGTCCTGGCAGATCGCTTGGTCCGGTCCTCACAGATTAAGAAAAAAAAGCGCATAGGAATTTATAGGTGGACTCAAAATTTTAATTTGACCACAAATATCCGATTCCTGACCTTAAGTATCCGATTCTAGAATCGGAATCGATTTTCGATTCCCAACCCTAGTGTGTGTGTGCACTTGGATGGGTGAAATGCAGAGCACAAATTTCGAGTATACTTGGCCACATGTCAGGTCACTTTCATTCATAATAACAGCATGACATACAGATTTAAAAGTTCTTGGAAAATAAATGTTCAGGTCTGTTGAAATCAGTCAGAACCACACAGTCGTAACCACACACACACACACACACACACACACACACACACACCTGAGTCAACACACAGACAGTCACAGGCTGTTGCCCTATAGACGTATTGCAGATAAGCAAACTCTCAAAAAAAAAACGTCTTGCAGATATAAATGCAGACGTCAAATAGACGTCTCCGAGATGTACGTGTGCTATCAGGGAATGCACGTTAAAGAGAAAATGATGTCCTCATACCAAGCCAAGCCCGACTGTACTCTTAAACTTTGTCTTGTGAGTACTGAAATGTGCAAAAACAGCTCTGCCATCTACCAGTGGCAGTTTATGTTTCAGCTGGGCTTGCCCAATAAACCCTCCTGAAGTACTACGAAACAGCTGCAATTTTAGCTTATAAATCATAGTATTTATATTGCACTTGACCAAGGCAAATTTAATGAATCTTTAAATTACTGGAATCCATTAGACGTTGTTTTAACTGTGGGAGTTGACTGTTGTGCAGCCACTTTGCAGATAGACTGCTGGTCATTTTTGATGGGTTTTTGATTGATTTAATACATCATATCAACCAATATATGGTCATTTTGTATATAAAACACTGGGTATGGTGTTTTAAATGACATCCTATCTATCTATCTATCTATCTATCTATCTAAATAAAATGAGATATTCAAATAATATTAAAACTGAAAATATACAAATTAAAGCTAATTTAAAATATTAGTAAATGCTGTAATAGTATATAAATTATACTAAAATAATACTTATCATAGCTCATTTCCAAAATATTAATTCTGTCATTGTTTTAAAGCCGTATAGTTTTTTTTTTCTTCTTTTTTTTTCTATGGAACATAAAAGAAGGTATATTGATAAAAAAAAGGTGTTTTTCAGGAAAAAGAAAGTCATACAGCATTGGAACAACATAAGGGTAAATTATGACAAACTTCAATTACTTTAAAGTACAAAAGTGTTCCAAAGGCTAAAACTCATATGGATAAAACAATGCTTTTGCATTTCAGAGGCTAAAAGCTTGCTAGCAGGCAAGTGGCAAACTGGAACAGATAAGTGTGTGGTGTGCTCGGCTTTTGATTAACAGTGTATTAACTGCCCATTAACTGCCCAAAGGCTCACGGAAAGAGCCTCCATTGCCTCACAATCACTTTGATGTCAGTCAGCAATTATTCCACTGTTACAGACCATTGAGAAGAGTGCAGTGCATTTGTTTACTTAACAGTTTAATGCTTTGTGATGCAAGATATCCTCGTTGAGTCCCATGTGCACTTAACTAACCAGAGCAATGGAGAAAACAACAAAAAGTAAATAAGCTCTGTGACAACGTGCATCATTCAGTAAACACTAGCAAAACATATATTTAGCGAAATTCTAAAAAATTCTAAGGTTTGATCACATTAGCGTGATTTTGGTGAAATTTCGTAGACTGTATTATTGTTGGTCAGCACGGCAAATTTGTGAGCAATTCAAACTTGTTGCAAAATAGGGCTGAAACGATTAGTCAACATCATCGACAACGTTGACAATAAAAACAACATTGACAACTATTTTTGTTGTTGAATACAACAGTTACCCATTTTGAACAATGTCTTGCATGAAATTTGCAGGCTGATTGGGAGATGCTTGCAGGGAAGGAACCGCATGTTGCCGAAGGAGGTTCTGATAAACATTTGCATCCACTCTGCCATGTATCTGTATAAGAGGCTCAACTCCTGCTGCAGAAAACATCCCGCAAACCATCACACTTGCTCCTCCAGCTTTCACTGTCTTCTTTATGCACTCGGGCTTCAGTCTTTCCCCAGTTTGATGCCGAACATAATGTTTCCCATCAGACCCAGATAAATTAAACTTGCTCTCATCACTAAAGTGAACTTTGGATCAGTTCTCCTCTCTCCTCTCTCCTCTCTCCTCTCTCCACGCAACATGCTCCTCAGCAAAGGTGAGCCTAGCCTTTTGATTCTTTCTGCAGATGAGAGGCTTGGTCACTGCAGAGTGTGCTTTCAGTCCAACTTCTCTTAAATGTGCCGAGACAGAACCTTACTCTGTTCAGCGCTGAACTGACGAGCAATTCCAGCTGCAGTGCTGAACCCTTTCCCCATTGAGAGTCTCTGCATTATCCTGTCTTCTCCTGCATTTGTCTTACGTGGACAACCAGCCTTTTTGTGGGACTTGAATGAATTAGTGTCATTGTAAAGCTGCAATATTCGAGAAATCATGAATCATGAATGACAAACTTCTCTTTGGCCTTCATCTGGACAACCACCTGTCACAGGGTTTCAGTCACCTTAGAGCGGCCCGCCATCTTGCAATCTCAGTGAAAATAAGAGGAATGCTGCCAGTTAAATAGGGTTTGTCATATAATTAAGGAAATTAGCAGATTAACACCAATAACTTGGAGGTATCTGTAAGTGTTCTCTAATTTTGATCAGAGTTATTTTTCAAATATCTAATTTAAGTTTTTTTTAAGTTCTGCAAAATGTTAATTATTTTACCAAAATAAGAGGGATCATACAAAATGCATGTTGTTTTTTATTTAGTACTGACCTGAATAAAATATTCCACATAAAAGACGTTTACATATAGTCCACAAGAGAAAATAATAGTTGAATTTATAAAAAGGACTCCGTTCAAAAGTTTACATATTCTTGATTCTTAATACGGTGTTGTTACCTGAATGATCCACAACTGTTTTTTTTTTTATGATAGTTGTTCATGAGTCCCTTGTTTGTCCTGAACAGTTAAACTGTCCGCTGC
>NW_015554054.1:375845-382196 GCF_001515605.1 Sinocyclocheilus anshuiensis
GCAATTCCCGCTGCAGTGCTAAACCGATTCCCCACTGAGAGTCTCTGCATTATCCTGTCTTCTCCTGCATTTGTCTTACGTGGACAACCAGCCTTTTTGTGGGACTTGAATGAATTAGTGTCATTGTAAAGCTGCAATATTCGAGAAATCATGAATCATGAATGACAAACTTCTCTTTGGCCTTCATCTGGACAACCACCTGTCACAGGGTTTCAGTCACCTTAGAGCGGCCCGCCATCTTGCAATCTCAGTGAAAATGAGAGGAATGCTGTTTGTTAAATAGGGTTCACGTCAGTGGCAGCCGATCAAGAGTCGTAAATATCAAACATATATAACAAATATCCCCCATATAACAAACATATGGGGGATATAAAATATCATAAATATCAAACATATAACAAATACAATAATTTATGAAATACAATTAATTAATAAATTATACAATTACTTTATGAAATATGCTTAAAAAACAAATAGGACTAAGCAGTGACCTTGAAATGTAGGAAATTGAATAAATAAATAAACCACTTTATTTTGTTCCATATCCAAAAAGACTTACAAAAGGAGATGTTAGGCAGAGCGATGCATCAGTCTTTCAGTTACTTTTTTCATACAGTTAATTAAATGGTGAATGAGAATATCTCTCTGTCATGTCATTGTGTGTGCCAAATATATTTATTTGTATTGTAAAAAATTATTGTAATTGCACAATAGTATTATAACTGTTTGATATTTTCAAAAGCTGAAGTGATTAACTTATTTATTAGAGTACGCGTAACTCCATATGTTAACTAATTGTAGGCTAAAAGCTGAATAACAGAACAAAGCCAACAGATTATTTAATTGGTGAAATAATTGACGATTAGTCGATTAATCATTGTAACAATCGTTAGATTAATCGACTATCAAAATAATCGTTTGTTGCAGCCCTATTGCGAAATCTGTATAAGGAAATCTTTCACCCTATCTTTCAACTGTAGATGTGACCACATCCTTAGCATAAAAATCCCACGTTTGCCAATAATGTTCTAAAAGTTCAATTCTGTAGTTTGTCTCCTAACAACGTCCAATGTATTCATGCATCCCAGGAGAATTGTGTCATTGTTTCCTCCCTGAACTGTAACTGATTGGAAAAAGACAAATAATAGAGGTATTCTGGTGGAGATGATGTTGCAAGTGAGAGACAGCCGTAATTTGTGTAGAAAAATCATATAAATAATTCTCACACAATACATACACATATCATAGCTTTAAAACTGCAGGAACAAAGGCTTTTTTGTTGTTGACAGCAGCATTAAAGAACCCTTATTTACGGAAAATGAATTTAGATGTGTGTGCTGTTGCCTGTCTGGCAGGGGTTAAGAACAGTAGCAGATCCAGCCAGGAGGCAGGGTGGTGGCGTTGAGCGTTAACCATCACAACATTATCAGAGCTGACACACCAGCGCTTCTGCACCTGCTCAGCACAGCTGTTCCAACACCACCCTGCCAGATGTGAGCTACCAGCTGACCACCACTGATTACCATGAAAGAGGTGAGACTTTGCTTGTAAAGGTGAAGTGGAATTTTGGGACAGCGTCGTGTTATTCATCTGCACAGGTCCAAAACCTTCCAGCTTAGTGAGCTGCCAACACAAGCAGCATTTTTAAGGCACCGTTTTCCCACACACGATGCAAAGACTGTGCCAAAGTTAGGCAGCATCACTATGCACTTTGTGTGAGTATGGAGAACCTAAGTTAGGGATGGGCAAACTTGGTCCTGGAGGGCCACTGTCCCGAAGAGTTTAGCTCCAACTCTAATCGAATACACCTGAACCAGCTCAATCAATGTCAGAGTTTTATCAGGGTTTGAGCTAAACTCTGCAGGACTTTGGCCCTCCAGGACTGAGGACCTAAGGGGACATGGTCATTGAGAAAACAAATTGGTGAAGATGCACCATTCAGGCATTGGAAGACTGTATTTTTAAGTGTTATATATACAATGTTTTAAATAAAGATGTTTAAATGTTTTATTTAAATGTTTTAAAAAAATTATTATATTTTGTAATAATTGTGTCTGTTTAAATTGAATATTGTATTGAATTGGTAGGTTAAAAATAAAATGAATTCTATATAAAAATTATAAAATCTAATGAAATCTATATTCAAATTAATTAATTGCAGTAGTATGCTAATGAACTGGTTTTCTACAGTAATTCCACTGTATTACTCGATTACAATACACTCTCAGAAAAAAAGGTACAAAAGTGGGGCAGTACCTTTTCAAAAGGCACACCTTTGTACCAAAAGATTGCATAATGGTACCTTAAAGGTACATATTAGTACCTAAAGTGTACACAAGTGTACCTTTTGAAAAGGTACAGTCCCAGTGACAGCTGTTGTACCTTTTTTTCTGAGAGTGTACCATATAGTTACTGTAAAACTGATATACAGTAATCTACTGTGCATCAGTAAGTTACTGTCAAAACAATTTGAAATGTCTAACAGTTTAATTCCTGACCTAAGGCCCAACGGTTTTTGGGGAAATGCAAAACTTCTGTGCACTAACGCAAAGTTTGATGGCGAATGCAAAAGTTTTGCAAGCAAGCTCAGAGTGAGCACAAATGTTTTTTGGGGAAATGAACTTTTGCGAGTGTTTGCAAAGTTTCTCAGAGTAGTGTGAAATGTTTTCTTGCGAACGCAACTTTTCTCTGTGGAATGCAACACTTTTGCATGCAAACGCGAAACTTTTGCAAGTGAGCCCAACATTTTGGGGGGGAATGCAATACTTTTGTGCAGGAACGCAAAGTTTCTCTTGGGAACTCAAAACTTTTGCATGCAATCACAAAGTTTCACAGGCGAACACAAAACTTTTGCAAGGGAGCCCAAAGTTTCTTGGGGGAATGTGTGCAAATGCATACGTTTCTTGTGGAAATGCACAATTTTTGTGAGTGGACGCAAAGTTTCATAGGGAAGTTTCTCAGAAGTGCAGAATTTTTTGTGCAAGTGTTTCTTGGGGAACGCACAAGCATTGGGAATACATCTATGTTCAGCAATTGTTATGGTATCCACACTGAAAAAAAATAATTTGTAAGATTTACTTGAAAAAAATCCTCACATTTTAAGTGAATTTTACTGCTCTAATATCAAGTACAACTTACTTGATATTATCAAGTAAAATCTACTTACTGAATTTAACATTCATGAAGAAATTAAATCTAAGTGCACTCTAATTAAGTAAATATTACTTAAATAAATTTAATTTAGAGGTTGTGTTTAAAGTAATTAAGTAAAGTGTATTTATTATTTTATAATAATGCCTTGCATTTACCTTGCATTAATCAAAATATTAAGTAAATCGTACTTTTTACTTAAGTAAATAAGTACATTTTATTATATATTTTTTTGTTCGAGATTTCCATTTACTTAGTTTTATGAATATATATTACTCCCTATGATTATGTAAACATTGTTAATTACTTTTTGATTAATATAACCACATAAACTATATTCATTTTGTCTATACCAGTGGTTCCCACTTTCCTGCAGAGTTTAGCTCTAGTTTAACTAGAGAGTTTCAGGTGGTTGAGTTTGATCAGAGTTGGAGATGAACTCTGAACATGGACCTGAAGCGCCAGAGTTGAGAACTTGGTACACCTTGAGAACACCTAGTCTACCAAATCACACAACTAAAATACAATTAAACACTTTATTCTTCCAACATAAATAAAAGAGATCAGTCACATTCACATGACCTAGTAAAGTTTGGACACAAGTCTTTCAAGGTGCATTCAGTAAAAAAGTGTTATGACTGACATTAATCAACAAAACATGCATACCTCCACTGGTGATATTTGGTCTATTGAAAATATAAAAAATAAAGTATGACTGAATGCTACTTCAAGTGTCTGCTGTTCTGTAATACAATTCAATCTCCATTACCAACATAAACTGCATTTGCTGCACCATACACAGTTTCGACCCCAGGAGGTATGAAATATAGAAGAAGAAAAAAAAAAAAAGAAACTAACAGACACAATTTTTGATATTAAAACAATGATGTAAAACATTTAACCACAATTTTATATTATGCAGTAAAGAATAGGTACAAATAACAACAATGTTATATTATGCAAATCTATGCATAAATTTATACTTGCATTTACATTTTACATTTAGTCATTTAGCAGAAGCTTTTATCCAAAGTGACTTACAAATGAAGACAAGAGAAGCAATCAAAACGAACAAAACAGCAATAATATGTAAGTGCAGTGACAAGTCTTGCCTGAATATGAGACCAATCACTCCTTCTGTATGGTCCTCAGCTTACACTCTGGCTTATTCTGCAGTGATTTAACTGACAAGACTGGATGTTTTTCATTTACGTAACTCCTGACATAAATTAAGAAATTACTGTCACTCTAAAATTCAAAAAATGAAAAATGAAGTTTGAGTCTTACATTTTTTTAATGATGTATAGTTTATCAAGTTAATTACATTGTTTTACATTAAAACTAGCAGTAACTTTGAACTAATGTACACACAGAATGTTTCTGTGCACTGGTGTCCTCCCACAGGTTAACAGATTTTAAGCTAACACCGTTAATACACATTTAGTTAACGAAAATGAAACAATACACATTTTAATGCTATAAAAATGTGCACATTGAGAGAAATAAACAGCAGATGTTCATGTTAGCAACTTAGCAACTTCTTTAACTTGAGAAAACGCTGTTAATACACATATACTGTAGTTCACGAGTTCACACTTACATATAATTGAATTAAGCAAATAGTAAGCATATTTGGCATGCTGTCCTGAGGGAGGGCTCCGAGCTCAGAATATAGCCCAAACCCAGAGAACTCCCTTATCCCTAGTCTGGGACGAGAATGATTTAAGAGTGAGGATTTACGGGGAAGGAGGGATGCCAGAAAATTGTCGTGGGACAGAGGTGAGTTGGCTGTATATACAGTGGGTATGGAAAGTATTCAGACCCCCTTCAATTTTTCACTCTTTGTTATATTGCAGCCATTTGCTAAAATCATTTAAGTTAATTTTTTTTCCTCATTAATGTACACACAGCACCCCATATTGACAGAAAAACACAGAATTGTTGACATTTTTGCAGATTTATTAAAAAAGAAAAACTGAAATTTATCCTTCCGGAGCTCCTCCGTGAGACTCGAGACCGGTGAGTGTCGAGACCGGTGAGTGTCGCAGGTGTCGCTCATTAGCAATTACTCCACCGGCCTAGCTCCGTTCCCACGGCTCTCGGCCCCGCCCCTCTCGTCACAATACGTATCGTGCTAGTTAAGTTGATTATCTAGATGAGCTCCACCTGTGCTATACTGATTGATTATCTGAACGTGCTCCTCCAGAACCTCGTTAATAAAACATCAATTAATAAAATGAAACCATGCATGTTTTAATGCTCGTGAATAAAAGGACACGATCCGCCCGCATGCCTCTGCTCAATGACGGTGCCTTGATCAGTTGTGATCTGCGTCTCAGGCCGATGATGTTACTTCCAGTTAGGCGTGTCCAGGCCTGTTGTACAAGCCCCAGTCCCTTGACTCCAGCCCCATGTCAAAACAGTGCCAGAAAGTGAAACTCGCAGAAATGTGAAGCGCAAAGGGAAAAAACAGTATCGTGAGCTCACACTTGACTGAAACACAAAATAAAAGCAGCATTGCAAATAAATTAGTAGCTATGGCCATGGAACATATGTTGCAAAATTATTGCTTTTGCTCTGTTTCATTTATATTTTGCAATTCTTTATTTTTGTTTGCAAAACTTATTTTTTTCCTCGCAATACTTCATTCTTTTTTGCAATTCTTTATTTTTGTTTGCAAAAATGCACATTTATTTTTTTTTTATCGATACATTAATTTTTGTTTGCAAAACTTTTTATTTTGCAATACTTGTGGCATTGAATTGACTCCATACAACCGTCCCTCTCTGATTCAAAGCGCAGGTAGAGTGTCTTGTCCAAACACGCATTGCCTCATCTCTGATGATTGCCATTTCTGGGATCTTATACACATCTGAATTATTGCCCCTTTATATATTAAGAACATCTACATATCTGTATTTATTATTAAACATTCTACTTCTGCATAATGAAACACTGAGAGACATTAAAAGGGACAGGATTTCAGTCATGGACAGCTCTAAATGTTTTTCCGAAGGATGGAAATTATGTCTCTGCAGAAACTGACAGGAGAGGAACATAACACCTTGGCTTTATTTATTCCACTCAGAACTCAAGTGTTGTCTGTGTACATGAACCCTCGAGCTTAAACACACACACACACACAGACACACACACACACACACACACACACACACACACACACACACACACACACACACA
>NW_015554054.1:383092-388237 GCF_001515605.1 Sinocyclocheilus anshuiensis
CACACACACACACACACACACACACACACACCACACCCCAGGAGTGTGATGAAACACAATCTTGCCCAGCTTTTCTCCACGGCATGCTCGGAGTGCCTTGCTTTCAGGTGCAGCACTTTGTTAGAACAGGTGCTTAATTGGAAAGCACATGCACAAATAATGGAAGGCAGCCGTAGAGAATTGCTGTAAGCAGGTAGTCGGCACAAAAGAATGAGAAGGCTTGATCCAGGCTTTGTGCGCTGATTTAGAGAGATTAAGGTTTTTTCCTCATTGTTCGGCACAATGGGACGGAAATTTGCGCGCATCGCAAATGCTCTTGCATGAATGCTGACTTTTATAGTGTGTGACAGTGGAGTATAAGTCATGCGGTTGTATGGGATTAGGTGGTGAAAAGGACGGGCAGAAGATATTGGTGTATCAAGTGGGACAAAAGGAGGTCTGATATTTGGTTACACTGTTTTATTAAGAGACACACAACTCTGGTGAGAAACTCTTTCATAATCACTTCTGAAACCCTGCAGTGCACTGCAGATATTGCATATTTAAAAGAATGTTCAAGTTCATAACAACTTTATTTCTTTACTTCTAGTACTTCTACTTTACTTCTAATATAATTGTGTTCTGGGAGGATGATTACCTATGTAATTTCTGAGGCTTAAGCTTGTAAACAATGCAATATTAAACAGGTTTTTACTGAATAATTCACATACTTGTTATAACAAAAATATGACCTTTGCATTTCGCTTTTAAATCTTCCATAACTCTTTCCCCATTACTTTCATTATAAGATATCATACACACTGACAATGGAAGTCAATAAACCTCAGTTAGGGTATAGCGCCATACTTAAATTTTGACAAGAATGAAAATGAGTTTCCTGTTATTTCCTGTTATTTAACAACATACCAATTGTTCAGCTGACAAAACGTCATTCCAAAAAAAAAAAAAAAGACTAAAACATTTTTGAAAGTTGTGAGTTGTGAAAATCACATGATCTACAACCTTTATACAGTGCGTGCCATTGTAAAGACTTTTTACAATTTTTCATCCATGTTAAAGAGGTCCTAATATGCTCTTTTACAAAGTCTTGATTTTGTTTTGGGGGTGAACTAGAACATGCTCTCATGCTTGGTGGTTCGAAAAACGCATTATTTTTCACATATTTTTCATTATTAAAGTACCTTTCTCCCCAGCCTGGCACAAACGGCTTGATTAGTTCCGGGTTTGATGAAGGCCCGCCTTCTGAAAAATGAAATTTGTTGTGATTGGTTAGCTGTCCCAGTGCGTTGTGATTGGCGAACAGCTTAGACGGTGTTTCAGTACTGCCACACCCCTTGCGCCGTCGTTCAACAAAACCGGCACTGTACTCCCTCATGTTGTCGAAGCTGTCCTCAGTAAAATGCGCAGCACACTATAGCAAATTGGGGTTATAATGCTCAGGAACGGAGTTAAAAATAAATTGCAATCACTGTTTCCTGACATCGGACTTTCGGAAGCCCAAACAAAGATGTTTGGGCACAGGGGTGAAAAAAAACAACGTTTCTTAAGGCGGTCGCACACCGGCGTCACGCCACGTCTTTAAAATTCAAACACATTATTTTCTATGAGTGTATGCACACCGGCGACACCGTTCGGCGTCTGTCCGCGGCGCCCAACTACATCGTGTTGTACTTCTTGTAAAAATTGTTCTAGACGTGGCGCTGCGCTTCTCTCTGGTGTGCGACCGCCTTTAGAAATGCCGAAAACTTGACGCTACAGCAGCCCTTCTTCTTCTTAATTTTCTCTGATGCACTAACTCTGCAGCAGCACTTCTTCTTCATCGTCGTCTTGTCTGATGCACTCACTCAACCAAGCATTCTAACCACGACCTCGACCCTCCCCACCTCCCAACCATTCGAATTTCCGTAGGCGGGAATTATTTTAATAATATTCTAATGCGCCCCTTTGTGACATCACAAACCCCGGAAAACAATGCTGTAGTCCAAAAGAGCCGTTTGTTGTAGTTCTTGAAAAGGGATTTTTTTTTTTAAAACAAAATATCTCCATTTGAAGTGGACTTTGAGATTTGTAACTTTGTAGATATTTTTTTATGCCCAAACATACACACTACACACTGACTAAAATTAAAAAAGTGAAAAAGCATAATGGGACCCCTTTAAATTCAATATGGCGTCTAACCTGAATAAGGTCTTCTATGGGGCAAGTGTTTTAGGTGGATGATTACCAATGTAATTCCTGTAGCTTTCCGATCTATAGCTACATGCTCTAACGCACTAACACTGTAAGAAAGTTATTTCCTGTGGCCATGAAAACATCCTTTCTTAGAATTGATACTGTATGAAATTACACTGAATGTTCGCTGGACGAACAGATTAGTTGATGGTAATATTAATTCTGTTACAGTTACTACTGGCAGCTAATATAAATAATTGTAATTAATTATAATTTTTTATATACATTTCCCTTTAGAGCTAATTTGCTAAATTCATGTGGGTGAAGTTTGTTAACAGTGCTATAAGACAATTTTCTACTGAATAAGTAATGCAATTGCTTTAAAAACAAAATTAGCTTTGCATTTTGCTTTGAAACCTTCCAGAACAGTTGTCCCATTGACCTCTATTATAAGACCCCATACACTTACTATGGAAGTCAATGGGGCAAGTGTTCTAGTTTGTAAATAATGTTACATTAAACATGTTTTTACTGAGTAAATCACGTAATTGCTTTAAAAACAATATGACCTTCGCATTTTGCTTTTAAACCTCCCAGAGCACTTGCCCTATTGACTTCCATTATATTCCATTATTCCATTAAATGACACTGGTAGTCAGTGGGGCAAGTGTTCTAGGTGGCTGAACATTTGCTAAATGCATTACCAATGTAATTCCTGTGCGTGAATTGTTGTAAACGATGCTTTACCAATGATTTGACTGGTTCGCATGTTAGCCCCTGCTGGAAGATGTCGTAACTACACCACATGGCTGGAAAATAACATCTTTCGCCATTGACGGTGATTCAAAATTCAAACCAACTCTCTGTGTCACTAAATACCCTTGAGTCTTGTAGCTGTACGTTTTAAATAGTCTGTATTTCAACATTTGCTTTCTGGCCTGTGTAGTTGCACGAGGAACAAGTTGAAATTATTTTTTGCTAATAGACATTATGGCACAAATGTAGTTGACGGTGCTTAAATTGTACCAAACCACGCATTGCTTTAATATAGGCAAATGTGGGTGAAAAAAAAAAAAAAAAGAATTCCGTTGCTTTGGCATAGTGTTCTTACATGATTAAAAAAATAATGGTAGTTTCTGAACCCCCTCAGCACCCGTTCTTATTAACCCAGGGTTCCAGGAAGCATCAGAAGGCTCCACAACTCCAGATAACTCCAATCCCTCCAGCAGTGAGAAGTCAAGCTTCATATTAATGGCTTAGCCTAAACACACTGTTAATTTTCATTTATTATTATTATTATTTGTACATCCAGCCTGACTGTGAATTGTAATGGGCAGGAGGAAGGCAGGAGCCGTGCCAACATTTTCCAGCCCAGTTCTGCCTGAGTGCACGGCCTGATTAAAATGCAGCTAGGCTCTTGCTCCGGCAGGCTGAAACAGACATTCTGATAAAAACTGAGGGACCAAATATTCATGAAGGTGAAGCTTTTGCACTGGGCTTAGGAAGTGCAAAAAAGCCATTTCATCAACAGCGAGAACAAGCTAGCGATGATGTTTTCATGAGGAGATGCTAAAATCCTGTTATTTACATTTATTCATTTGGCTGAGGCTAACAGCTACGTACAGTGCAACTTATACATTTTTAATCAGTGCGAGTGCTTTGAAAATCAAATCCATGACCTTGGCGTTATTAGTGCTGTGCTCTACGAGTTGATCTACAGGAACAGCATGTTGTGCATTTATTTACTTTCTTGTGGTACACTTCAAGTCAACTTAAAATGTAATTTGCAAGCCAATTTACATTTGTAATCTGATATATTTCTGATAATCAACCAGAAAAAAAGGACTAGATTCCCACTGCAAACTACGCATTGAATGGAGCCAGATGGTTGGACCAGTTCACAAACTGGGTTTGCAAGGTATTTTAAAACATTTGAGGCATCAGAATAAACCGCAAATTGAAAATTGGTTTGGGGACCAATTCTCACTATTAACTAACTATGACTTCTGCCTCAATAAACTCCTAATTTGCTGCTTATTAATAGTTAGTGAGGTAGTTGTAAAGTTTAGGTATGGGCCATGCAGAATAAGGCATTAATATGTGCTTTATAAGTACTAATAAACAGTCTATATGATAGTAATATGCGTGCTAATAAGCAACTAGTAAATAGCGAGAATTTGTCCCTATAGCAAAGTGTTTAAATAATACAAGAAAAAAATATTTTGCATAAGGAAAATTCGTTTTTTTTCGAATTTTTATTATTATTTTTTTTTTGTACAAATATTTCGCCCACACATATTTATTTATAAAACAGGCTACCCCATATTCATGAACTGCCAGGTATCGTTTTGTTGTTCTACCACAAATTGTATAAAAGTGGACATATTTTTAATTTTACTAAATTTGTTTAGCTTTTTCTTTACAATATAACTCTATCACATATATGTGACCCTGGACAACAAAACCAGCCTTAAGTCGCTGGGGTATATTTGTAGCAATAGCCAAAAAACATTGTATGGGTCAAACTAATCGATTTTCTTTTATGCCAAAAATAATTAGGATATTAAGTAAAGGTCATGTTCCATTAAGATATTTTGTACATTTCTTACCATAAATATATCAAAACTTAATTTTTGATTAGTAATAGCTGGGGTATATTTGTAGCAATAGCCAAAAAACATTGTATGGGTCAAACTAATCGATTTTCTTTTATGCCAAAAATAATTAGGATATTAAGTAAAGGTCATGTTCCATTAAGATATTTTGTAATTTTTTTTTTTTTTTTCTGTCATGACAACTCTCGGAGGTATTGGCATGGTAATGTACAACTGCCAATACATCCACAACATGCTGCTGTGAGCATGTAAGAAATATTTCTGCTGCAAATATAACATGCATGAAATAACCCCCCACAAAGCAGGAGACATAGAAGGGACAATACAAGCCAAAACAAGAACAAAACACCCCCCAACA
>NW_015554054.1:389173-395441 GCF_001515605.1 Sinocyclocheilus anshuiensis
TTGGCTACCACGCCGACCGGCTTAACGCTAGTGGCCTATGACCATGTGAGCCTTGGATACCACGCCGACTGGCTTAACAATAGTGGGCTATGACTATGTTAGCCTGGGCTACCACACCGATTGGCTTAACTCTAATTAGATGTGCACTATGTGTAATGTTTAATTAACAAAATGGATATACGTTGCAATCCGATAGATAAGACCCCAGCACCCACCTGAGCAAATATCATAATTTAGTAATTTGATAACTGCTGTTACTTTCTCCACTTCATCAGGCCCAGCGGCAGCGTAACAGCTTGTTAATTCATGTTCGTGCAATGTTGAGACGGACAAAGTTAGCAGTATGCATGCCATTTTACTCTCTCATGCAGATAAAAGTTTTCAAAGTTACAGTGCACAAAAACCCCTGGGTGGACTGACCTGAATGAACTGAAAAATAATATAAATGTTCTTTCTCCGTTTTCTGAATTACACAGATGAACGTGAACACTGGGATAATCGCCGATGTATATGGAGAACCACAGTTGAAACGCATACACAAGAATGCTTATTTCATTTATCCTGTTTCATGTCCGTTACTATTGGCGTGTCCTCATATGCTTACATATGCTCTAAACTGCGTTTTGCTCCAGCTGTATAAACACAGATGCTAAATGCTGCTGCCAATATGCTTAATATTCGCTCCTGCATACTAGGGATGCACCGACACCGATACTGGTATCGGTATCGGGCCCGATACTGGTCTCCTGTATACTCACTTAAAATAGTTGGGTTAAAAATAACCCAACAGATAACCCAATGGTGGGTTACTATAGCACCTACCTAATGTTGGGTTATTTTAACCCAACGGATTGGGTAGTAAGTTAGTAACCCACTGCATTTGGTTAAAAAATAACTAATTTATTGGGTTATTTGGACAAATTTTTTTTTGCTTTAACCATCCTGGTATTATTATTATTATTAGTAGTAGTAGTAGTAGTAGTAGTATTGCTATGTAAATCAATAATAATACACAGCATACAAATATTTTGAAAACACTTTATTTCTATTACATTTAAAGTTGCAAAAACCTCTATTAAATTAAATAACTGGTTGAAATTGTCTTATTAATCACTTCCTTATCACATTAGGTTGCTTGCAATTGTTTTGCAATTTGTTTACAAGATAAATATATAGTTCATTTATGCAAGTGAGGATAGCAAAATAAACTGTGACAAATCATACCCAAAAATTCTTCAGTGGACTACCAGTAAAACTGATACAAATTTGGGTCCAAAAGTTATTCAGACCGAGTCTGGTAAATAACCTGAAGTTGAGGTTTTCATGAAGCTGGGTGACAGCATGCCCAGGAGACTACAGGCTGTAAGCAAATGGTGGTCACACCAGATACTGACTGGTTTTCGGACCCCCCCGGACCCCCCAATACAGTAAAACTGCACATTTTAGAGTAGCCTTTTATTGTGGCCAGCCTAAGGCACACCTGTGCAATAATCCTTGATATGCCACACCTGTGAGGTGGATGGATTATCTCGGCAAAGGAGAAGTGCTCACTAACACAGATTTAGACAGATTTGTGAACAATATTTGAGAGAAATAGGCCTTTTGTGTACATAGAAAAAGTCTTAGATCTTTGAGTTCAGCTCATGAAAAATGGGGGCAAAAACAAAAGTGTTGCGTTTATAATTTTGTTCAGTGTGTGTATGTACATATACATATTAATGAAATTTGATGGGAAGAAGTAAAAATGTACTTTAATGCATTCTATCACAAAAATTTTGGGGGAATGCAATATTTTTTTTTGTGAGGGAATGCATAGTTTTCACACATGAACGCAATACTTTTGTGAGAATTATTTTATTTTTTTTGCGAGAGAACCCAAAGTTTCTCAGGGGAATGCAATGTTTTTGTAAGAGATCGCAATATTTTTCGGGGGAAAGCAATACTTTTGCGACAAAATGCAAATGTTTTCTGAGAGAACACATAGTTTCTCACATGAATGCAATACTTTTGTGAGAAAACGTAATTGTTTTGCGAGAGAACACAAAGTTTCTCTGGAGAATTAAATATTTTTTTTTGCGAGAAAATATTGAGTTTCTTTCCATTTCGATATTTTTCCACCATCATGTACCCTTGGGGCCTCCATAGTAATGCAAAAATAAAAATAATGCTATATCATTGAAATAGTAAAGTACATTCATAAATTAGAAAATATAAGTGTCATCATGGTAGCAGTCATGAAATATCATTGTCATGAAAATGACAAAATGCAACAAAATTTGCAAATTGTCATAAAAATAGGCTTTTTTTATGCAGATATTCACATTTTTGTGAGATTTATCCCTATAAACGGCTCTGAAAAGTTGCTTACTGTTGGGGCAAATCATAACAAACCTCCATCGATCCATGATATTCCTGCCAACAATACCCTAAAAGATAAGTCAGTTTGCAAATAAACAAGTAAAAAGATAAAATTATAAGGAAAAACAAATATATGTAACTTGAACAAAGCTATGAAGAGCTGCGAATGTTTCCTCTTTCGCTCTTCTCCGCTATGATCTGACTCCTGGATGATCTATGGCACTCGCTCCGCTGCTCTTAGAAGTTCATCTTCAAATGCTCTGCCAGTCTGAATTCTGAAATTGTGAAGGAGTAATAAACAAGATTGACTGCGGGACTCCATATTGATCCGGCTCCAATGTGCTCTGATGATTTGTAATATTGCCACTGCCTGTACTGCAGAAACGCTTGCTTCAGTGGCAGGGCAAATTATGATATGCTGCGAATCAGTTTTTCTCAAATTAAGCTTCCAGTTGTATGGTGGTCCAAACGGGGTGAGAGTGTATCAGGGGGGAAAAGAAGATCTATTAAAGTCTTTGTACCAGTCTGTGAATGGAACCGCAGCGAGGTATTTTTTAACACATTGAAAAAAAAATAAAATTATATATATATATTTGTGCAGTGACACGTAACGTTCGTTTGGGTACTGGAGCAGATTCTGCTTTGTTTTAACAGGGAATGAGGAGTTCTACTTGTAATTCAGAGATAACAATGCGTGCCTCATTTAGCATAATCGCTGTGGAGCAGCCATGTTGTCTGCGGCGCGGGAGGCAGGCACCATGCTTGGCCAGACACTGGGTTTCGAGAAATGAGATGAGAAAGAAGAACTAGAGGGAGGGTGTGACTGAATCTCTTCTAAAAGATGTCCCGCTAATGTTAACCGTCGCTCAGTGAGAGATTGAGATTAAATCCATAGCTAATACTTACTGATGTTTGTGCTGTTGTTTTCCCACCAAAAAAGTGATATCAATTCCTGAGGGATGATGTAATGAAGGACCTGGCTTTTGTTAACATACATTCATTCATAAACAGTCTACCCATATTGATGAAGTGCCAATAATCTGCTTTTATTATATTATACCACAAATGCATAAAGTGTTTTGCTTTATATTTCTAACATAATATCTAAACACATAGGTAGATAGGTGGATATTCAGTTTTATATAAATTTAATTTAATATTTTATGAATATACATTTATTTATAATAATCATTTATTTTTAATCAATCAATTAATTAATTAATTATACAAATGTAATTAATTAAATGGAAAAAAAAATGAAATAAGTAAATAATGTCAAATATGCAAACCAATTAAAATGTTATTCACAATATATATATATATATATATATATATACACACACACACACATGAATATATACATATACATATACATATACATATACGTATATGTATATATATATATATATATATATATAGTATCATGGTAAATGAGGGCCTAGTGAGACCTGGCTTTTGTTAACATACATTCATTCATAAACAGTCTACCCATATTGATGAAGTGCCAATAATCTGCTTTTATTATATTATACCACAAATGCATAAAGTGTTTTGCTTTATATTTCTAACATAATATCTAAACACATAGGTAGATAGGTGGATATTCAGTTTTATATAAATTTAATTTAATATTTTATGAATATACATTTATTTATAATAATCATTTATTTTTAATCAATCAATTAATTAATTAATTATACAAATGTAATTAATTAAATGGAAAAAAAAATGAAATAAGTAAATAATGTCAAATATGCAAACCAATTAAAATGTTATTCACAATATATATATATATATATATATATATATACACACACACACACATGAACATGAAATGTACTGCATAGTAAGAACGCCACTTTGGTGAATTTTCAGGACTTTACCATGAGAAACATGTAGGCAAAATAGGCGAGAGGGGCAACCGGGGCATAGACAAAGAGGGCAGTATTTGGTAGAATGTAATCAAATGCAGCACTAAGAGGATAGGACATGCCAGAGTGGAGGACACTTCTTAAGATCCACGGAAGAAATAACAAAAGGAAATTCCTGTTCGAGGCGATACCAGAGTGTGGGATTGCTGGAAAGCGCGTCAGGACCTTGAACTCCTCTTGAGGAAAAATCAAAAGCAGAAAATCCTCTGACTGTGACAAAGCATCCAAAGACAATGTCGGGTTTGGGAAGTCAGGGGAAGATATAAGATAAAAGCATAAAAGATCAGTGTTCTTGCTGAACTTCCACTCACACATTCAAGGAATAGTTCAGTCCAAAATGAAAATTCTGTCACTTGCATGCCCTCATGTCATTTCAAACTCATATGAGCTTCTTTCCATGAATGTACAACGAATGAAATCTGTATTTATTGAAAAGATCAGACTCAAAAGAATGATTTTATTCAGAATCAGACTCTTCTTTAAGTTGCGGTCACATTTACTGTTGTTCGGCAAATTTTTGCAGGCAAAATCCAGTAATTTCAGTATGAATCTATGCTCGGGAATTACGTGTGAGGTTATAAAATTTCCCTCGTGCAGATTTCGCAACCGCTTCAAATTGGTCATGCAAATTCACTGTGTTTGCGAACAGAAAGCTGCTTGGTTTGACTCCTGTGTGAGCTGTGCTTCGTACATTGCTGAAAATTTTGCCGAAAGTCTTGCTAATGAGACCGCGACTTTACTCAAACTATCGTATGACTTCAGAAAAGATGTAATATAGCAAAGAAGTCTTAAGAACTGCTTTCATAGTCATTTTCTGTCCTTTCTTAAGTTTGAAAGCTCCAATTCGGATTTATCGTAAATGTATTGTGAACAAACAAAAAAGTACATTCTTTAAAATGTTTCCTTTTGTGTTCCTTTGAAGAAAGTAAGTTGTACGTGTTGAGTGACGTAAGGGTGAGGAAATTATTATTATAGAACCCAACCCGATCTCGTGGGAAAACATAATGATTTTACGAGATGGTGATGGTGAAAAAAAGTATTAATTTCCACCCCTAAATATAATCGTCAGTGGCGCGTAAGCAGATCATACGAAACGTACAAATGAGACAATTCGCCAAACAGAAAATAGTTCCCTTTCAGTCGGTCACTCTCGACGTCACGTTGGATGACCGACGAATTGGGATCTCGCTTAGAGAGACCAATCTACTTCGAGTGTAAACTAAACGAGCCAATGCACATTGGCATGCGATTATTGCATCCAGCTGCTGCTGATCACAGCGTGAGTATAAGTAGGCAGCAGATGCAGCGCATATTCAGCTTTTCGCTTCGGAGCCGAGCGGTTCTATCGTTCTGCTCCTCACCTAAGTCTACGGTAGTGAAAACTACAGTCAAGCACGCTCTTCATGGGCGCTCGTGCTGGTGGTACAGCGCTTCAGCGGCGGTGGTTTTCTCGTGTCGAGTGAGTTGCACACAACAGGCTGCACTACCCCTGTGTGTGTTGCAGACGGCCATCTCCCCTGTGCGCTTCAGCACACTAAAAGAGCAATTTCCATCTAAAAGAGCTTCACGGGTGGAACGTCTTTTTAAAGACGCATCTTTTTAAAGATGTCATACCATCCGTGTGTTTCTGGGTGCGGTCGTTACCTGGCGCCGGGTGATGGTCACGATCGCTGCCTCTCGTGTCTGGGCACGAAGCACGCTGAGGTGGCTTTCGTGGATGACTCATGCTCCCATTGCGGGGGTATGACCATCTCGGAGTTGCGGACCAGACTCCGTTACCTGCAAGGTAACTACTACCACTGCTAGATCTGGGGTTCCCTCTGGCGGCAGCCGGGGACACCCTTTTTCTGGCAGTGGGCAGACTGGTCTTATGGTCACGGTGAGGAATTCCCCTCCGGGGCTGCCCCAGCCAGCCGGCACTCCGAAACCACCGGAGCTCTCAAAAGAGCAGGCTGGACCCTCCCGGGGGGTACCACCTG
>NW_015554054.1:395636-396018 GCF_001515605.1 Sinocyclocheilus anshuiensis
AGATTTCTGCCATTCCAAGAGGGTTACAATCACCTCCATTCTTCCATATGCACCTAAGGAATGTCCATATGTGTATTGCTTCCGAAACCTCCTTCGGGAAGGTTGGAGCTTCCGTGACGTCCCTGTTCCAAGTAGAACGGGTATGTTCCTAGTGTTATCCAGTCTTACTCATTGGGTAGTGCCATAGTAGCAGTAGCTGGTCCTCTTGTGAAGCCCTGGCCTACGCCAAAAAGTAGGGGCGCAGGTGGCTTCCACAGGACACTGGAAGGAGCAGTAGCTGTGGCCTTTTTGTAGGATCCCAATTTGTCAGTCATCCGACGTGACGTAGAGAGTGACCGACTGAAAGGGAACGTCTTGGTTACGTATGGTAACCCTCGTTCCC